>NW_027592529.1:0-51741 GCF_964213995.1 Mustelus asterias | reverse complement strand
CAATATATCCTTCCTCATATAAGGGGACCAATACTGCACACAGTATTCCAGCTGCGGCCTCACCAATGCCCTGTACAGGTGCATCAAGACATCCCTGCTTTTATATTCTATCCCCTTCGCAATATAGGCCAACATCCCATTTGCCTTCTTGATCACCTGTTGTACCTGCAGACTGGGCTTTTGCGTCTCATGCACAAGGACCCCCAGGTCCCTTTGCACGGTAGCATGTTTTAATTTGTTTCCATTGAGATAGTAATCCCATTTGTTATTATTTCCTCCAAAGTGTATAACCTCGCATTTCTCAACGTTATACTCCATTTGCCATATCCTCGCCCACTCACTCAGCCTGTCCAAATCTCTCTGCAGATCTTCTCCGTCCTCCACACGATTCACTTTTCCACTTATCTTTGTGTCGTCTGCAAACTTCGTTACCCTACACTCCGTCCCCTCCTCCAGATCATCTATATAAATGGTAAATAGTTGCGGCCCGAGTACCGATCCCTGCGGCACGCCACTAGTTACCTTCCTCCAACCGGAAAAACACCCATTTATTCCGACTCTTTGCTTCCTGTCGGATAGCCAGTCCCCAATCCACTTTAACACACTACCCCCAACTCCGTGTGCCCTAATCTTCTTCAGTAGCCTTTTATGGGGCACCTTATCAAACGCCTTTTGGAAATCCAAAAACACCGCATCCACCAGTTCTCCTCCATCAACCGCCCTAGTCACATCTTCATAAAAATCCAACATGTTCGTCAAGCACGACTTTCCCCTCATGAATGCATGCTGCGTCTGATTGATCGAACCATTTCTATCCAGATGCCCTGCTATCTCCTCTTTAATAATGGATTCCAGCATTTTCCCTACTACAGACGTTAAGCTGACCGGCCTATAGTTACCCGCCTTTTGTCTCCTTCCTTTTTTAAACAGCGGCGTAACATTAGCCGTTTTCCAATCAACCGGCACTACCCCAGAATGCAACGAGTTTTGATAAATAATCACTAACGCATCCACTATTACCTCTGACATTTCTTTCAATACCCTGGGATGCATTCCATCCGGACCCGGGGACCTATCCACCTTCAGTCCCATTAGTCTACCCAGCACTGCCTCTCTGGTAACATTAATTGTATTAAGTATTTCTCCTGCTGCCAACCCTCTATCGTTAATATTTGGCAAACTATTTGTGTCCTCCACCGTGAAGACCGACACAAAAAACTTATTTAAAGACTCAGCCATATCCTCATTTCCCACTATTAACTCCCCCCTCTCGTCCTCCAAGGGTCCAACATTCACTCTAGCCACTCTATTCCTTTTTATATATTTATAAAAACTTTTACTATCATTTTTTATATTAATTGCTAGCCTAGCTTCATAGTCTATCCTTCCTTTCTTTATCGCTTTCTTAGTCTCTCTTTGTTGTTTCTTAAATTTTTCCCAATCACTTGTTTCTCCACTATTTTTGGCCACTCTGTACGCAGCTGTTTTTATTTTAATACTCTCCTTTATTTCCTTCGTTATCCACGGCTGGTTCTCCCTTTTCTTACAATCCTTGTTTTTTGCTGGAATATATTTTTGCTGAGAACTGAAAAGGATCTCCTTAAAAATCCTCCACTGTTCCTCAGCTATCCTACCTGCCAGCCTGCTCTCCCAGTCTACCTTAGCCAATTCATCCCTCATCCTATCATATTTCCCTCTGTTCAAACAGAGGACACTGGTTTGGGACCAAACTTTCTCCTCTTCCATCTGAATCAGAAATTCGACCATATTGTGGTCACTAGACCCAAGAGGGTCCTTCACAATAAGATCCTTAATTCTACCTACCTCGTTACACAATACCAGATCCAAAATAGCTCGTTCCCTCGTCGGTTCCGTAACATGCTGTTCAAGGAAACTATCCCGACAGCATTCTAAGAACTCTTCCTCCATTCCACCCTTACCGACTTGAGTCTGCCAGTCAATGTGCATGTTGAAGTCCCCCATGATTATTGCCGTTCCGTTTTTACACGCATCCCTTATCTGCTTGTTTATAGCCCTCCCTACCTCAACATTATTATTTGGGGGCCTATATACCACACCTACTAGTGTCTTTCTCCCTCTACTATTCCTCATCTCTACCCATAATGATTCCACGTTTTGTTCCTCAGAGCCTATGTCATCCCTCAGTACTACCCTGATATTATCTCTTATTAATAGCGCGACCCCACCACCTTTTCCTTCCTGTCTATTCTTCCTAAACGCCTGATACCCCTGGATATTCATCTCCCAGTCCTGGTCACCTTTCAGCCACGTTTCTGTAATGGCCACTAGATCGTACCCACTTGTGCTGATTTGCACCATCAACTCATTCACCTTGTTCCGAATGCTTCGTGCATTCAGGCAAAGTGTCCTTATTCCAGCTTTTATCTGGACCCGCTTTGATGAGTCGCAAACACCGTCTCCCTCTACTCCCTTATCTAAATTACCGCCTTCATTCACTTGCACCCTCTCCTCTACCATTAATTTTGTAATTCCCCTTACCCCTGCATCCTCCACCCCATCAATTAGTTCCTTGATCCTAGTCAACTCTTCTAGCTCCCCTCCCCCCAACCTATCTAGTTTAAATTCTCCCCAGTAACCTTAGCCAACCTTCATGCACTCTCTCACACTCACTCTCACACACACACACTCTCACCCACACATACACGCGCTCTTTCTCTCACACACAAGACTCTCTCTCATACACACGCGCACTCTTACGCACTCACACACACACACATACACACGCTCTCTCTCTCTCTCTTGCGCACACACTCTCTCTCACACGCACACTCTCACACACACACACTCTCTCTCACACATTCTTTCATGCTCACACACTCTCTCATGCAGTCTCTCACACTCTCTCACATATACACTCTCTCACACACACACACACACACACTCACACACTCCCTGTCTCTCTCTCGCACACTCCCTGTCTCTCTCAAACACTGTCTGTCACACATTCCCTCTCTCTCACACACACACACAAACACGCACATATTCTCTCTCACACACACACAATGATGGAGCACAATGTAGAGGGAGTTTTACTCTGCATCTGACCCCGTGCTGTACCTGTCCTGGGAGTGTTTGATGGGGACAGTGTCGAGGGAACTTTATTCTGCATCTAACCCCGTGCTCTATGTGTCCTGGGAGTGCTTGATGGGGACAGTGAGGAGGGAGCTTTACTGGGTGTCTTGCCCCGTGCTGTTCCTGTCCTGGATGTGTTTGATGGGGACAGTGTAGAGGGAGCTTTACTCTGTATCTAACCCCGTGCTGTTCCTGTCCTGGATGTGTTTGATGGGGACAGTGTAGAGGGAGCTTTACTCTGTATCTAACCCCGTGCTGTTCCTGTCCTGGATGTGTTTCATGGGGACAGTGTAGAGGGACCTTTACCCTGTATCTCGCCCATGCTGTCCCTGTCCTGGGAGTGATTGATGTGGACAGTAGAGAGGGAGCATTACTTTGTATCTAAACCGTGCTGTATCTGTCCTGGGTGTGTTTGATGGGGACAGTGTAGAGGGAGCTTTACTCTGTATCTAACCCCGAGCTCTATCTGCCCTGGGACTATTTGATCGGGACAGTGTAGAATGGGCTTTTCTGGGTACCTCACCGCTTGCTGTTCCTGTCCTGGATGTGTTTGATGGGGAAAGTGTAGAGGGAACTTTACACTGCATCAAACGCCGTGCTCAATCTTTCCTGGGAGTGTTTGATGGGGCACAGTGGAGAGGGAGCTTTGCTCTGTATCTAAACACGTGCTGTATCTGTCCTGGGAGTGGTGGATTGGGACAGTGTAGAGGGAGCTTTACTCTGTATCTAACCCCGTGCTGTACCTATCCAGGGAGTGTTTGATGGGGACAGTGTAGAGGGAGCTTTACTCTGTATCTAACCCCGTGCTGTACCTGTCCTGGGAGTGTTTGATGGGGGACAGTGTAGTGGGAACGTTACCCTGTACCTAGCCCATGCTGTCCTTGTCCTGGGAGTGAATGATGGGGACAGGATAGAGGGAGCTATACTTTGTATCTAACCCCGTGCTGTACCTGTCCTGGGAGTGTTTGATGGGGACAGTGTAGAGGGAGGTTTACTCTGTATCTAACCCCGTGCTGTAGCTGTCCTGGGTGTGTGTGATGGGGACAGTGTAGAGGGAACTTTACTCTGTATCTAACCCAGTGTTGTACCTGTCCTGGGAGTGTTTGATGGGAACAGTGTAGAGGGAGCTTTACTCTGTATCTACCCCTGTGCTGTACCTGTCCTGGGAGTGTTTGATGGGGCAGTGGAGAGGGAGCTTTACTCTGTATTTACCACATGCTGTACAAGCCCTGCGCGTGTTTGATGGGGACAGTGTAGAGGGAGCTTTACTCTGTATCTAACCCCGTGCTGTACCTGTCCTGCGAGTGTTTGATGGGGACAATTTCAAGGGAGCTTTACTCTGTATCTAACCCCGTGATGTACCTGTCCTGGATGTGTTTGATGGGGACAGTGTAGAGGGAAATTTACCCTGTACCTCGCCCATGCTGTACTTGTCCTGGACGTGATTGATGGGGACAGGAGCGAGGGAGCTTTACTTTGTATCTAAACCCATGCTGTATCTGTCCTGGGAGTGTTTGATGGGGACAGTGTAGAGGGAACTTGACTCTGCATCAAACCCCGTGCTGTACTGTCCAGGGAGTGTTTGATAGGGACAGTGTAGAGGGAGCTTTACTCTGTATCTAACCCTGTGCTGTACCTGTCCTGGGAGTGTTTGATGGGGACAGTATAGAGGGAGCTTTACTCTGTATCTAAGCCCGTGCTGTACCTGTTCTGGGAGTGTTTGATGGGGACAGTATAGAGGGAGCTTTACTCTGTATCTAAGCCCGTGCTCCACCTGTCCTGGGAGTGTTTGATGGGGACAGCGCAGAGGGAGCTTTACTCTGTATCTAACTCTGTGCTGTACCTGTCCTGCGAGTGTTTGATGGGGGACAGTGCAGAGGGAGCTTTACTCTGTATCTAACCCCGTGCTGTACCTGTCCTGGGTGTGTTTGATGGGGACAGTGCAGAGGGAGCTTTACTCTGTATCTAACCCTGGGCTGTACCTGTCCAGGGAGTGTTTGATGGGGACTGTGCAGAGGGAGCTTTACTCTGTATCTAACCTAGTGCGTCCTGGGAGTGTTTGATGGGACAGTGTAGAGGGAGCTTTACTCTGTATCTAAACCCGTGCTGTACCTGTCCTGGGAGTGTTTGATGGGGACAGTGGAGAGGGAGCTTTACTCTGTATCTAACCCTGTGCTGTACCTGTCCTGGGAGTGTTTGATGGGGACTGTGCAGAGGGAGCTTTATTCTGTATCTAACCCTGTGCTGTACCTGTCCTGGGAGTGTTTGATGGGGACAGTATAGAGGGAGCTTTACTCTGTATCTAAGCCCGTGCTGTACCTGTCCTGGGACTGTTTGATGGGGACAGTGTAGAGGGAGCTGTACTCTGTATCTAACCGCTTTCCTTGCCTGTCCTGGGAGTGTTTGATGGGGACAGTTTAGAGGGAGCTTTACTCTGGATCGAACCCCGTGCTGTATCTGCTTTGCTGGTCATCATCCAAAATTCTATAGACTCTGGAGCAGTTCCTACAGATTGGGGGGTGGCAAATGTAACCCCACTATTTAAAATCATCTTTTCACTTGCGTGTAATTTATCACAGAACACGGGCAGCATGGGCTTATCGAGAATGACGGGATAGTGTTGGGGTGGAGAAGTTATTCCTTCAAGTGGAAATCAGTGTAGTTTTGAAATGTGTTGAGGGTTTCTGCCTCTCTCCATTCAATCCTTCCCAACCTCTCTGTCGAGGCTCCTTCTCACTTTCTACCAGACAATTATTTGTGTTCGAGAGCGGGTGCAGAGGAGAGGGAAATGAAACAGACAGACAGTTAACTTCAACACTGTATCTGTCCTGGGAGTGGATGAAGGTGAGAGTCGAGGCAGCTTTACTCTGCATCTAAAGCCTTGCTGTATCTGTCCTGGGAGTATTTAATGGCGACAGTGTAGAGGGAGCTTTACTCTGTACCTGTCCAGGGAGTGTTTGATGGGGACAGTGCAGAGGGAGCTTTACTCTGTATCTAACCCTGTGCTGTACCTGTCCTGGGAGTGTGAAGCATCTTGGGATAATACTGTCCAAGGTGCTATATAAATGCAAGTTGTTGTTGTTTGTGTCTGAGTGTCAGCTTCTGTCCATGTCCAGGACACTGCAGGTAACAGAGAATGATTCACTCTGGTCTGCGATTGTACATCTCGTGTGTGTCTCAGTGTCAGCTCTGAAACATGTACAGCACTATCCCATCCTGTTTCTGTGTGTCTCTGCCTCTGTATCTGTATCTCTCCCTCTCGCTCCATCTCTCGCCCCATGACTGAAACAAACTAGCGTTTAAATCCCACACTGGGATGCTGTTCAATGTGAGTTCAGTTTCCCAGAAATAAAAATCCTCAATTAAAAATTCCTTTGACACAGCAGAGGGAACTTTTCTCAAAGTGAATTTGCGGCTATCTTGAATTAAAACCCCCTACCCTTCCGGGGACCATATCCCTCCATTCCCATCTTATTCATGTCTTTGTCAAGACGCCCTTGAAAAGTCACTATCGTATCCATTTCCACTCCCTCCCCCGGCAACGAGTTCCAGGCACCCACCACCCTCTGTGTAAAAAAACTTTCCTCCCACATCTCCTTTAAACCTTGCCCCTCGCACCTTAAACCTCTGCCCCCGAGTAATAACTCTTCCACCCTGGGAAAAAGCTTCTGACTATCCACTCTGTTCATGCCCCTCATAATCTGGCAGACTTCTATCAGGTGTACAGGTTAGGTGGATTGGCCAAGCTAAATTGTCCCTTAGTGTCAGGAGGATTAGCTGATGTAAATGTATGGGATTATAGGGATGGGGCCTGGGTGGGTTTGTGGTCAGTGCAGACTCGCTGGGCCGAATGGCCTCCTGCACTACAGGATTCTATGAACTCTGTTCTGTATTTGGTTTGGGATTGTTTGTTGAAAAGTGTAGTTGAAGTGTTACTCTGTAATGCTGGAATTTAGGCTACGGGATGATTGGATCAAAAACTTCAAGATAATAAGGGGAATGGAGAGGATTGATAAAGAACAACTTTTCCTGCTGGTTGGGGAGTCCAGGACTTGGGGACATTGGATTTCAAACAATGTTGAGGATTTTAGACTTGCAGGAGTGGAATTCAGAAACACTTTGCCACACCAGCTGTGATATTAGTTTGGAACTACCTTCTACAATTCGCAGTTGATGCTCAGTCGCTTATTCATGTTTAAATCTGAGGTTGATAGATGATATTTTTATACAGGAGAAGCAATTTAAAATCAATGGGTCAATGTTAAAATGGATGCAGGAACAGAGAGACCTGGGATTTCAGTTCATTTTTACATCTTAAAGATTCAACCTGGTGCTCAGAATCTGTCAGTTGAATCTACTTTTCCCACCTGATAAAGTGTCAACAATTGTGTTGGGGAATGTGACAAAAGGTGACATTCCTGCACAGTGGGGTTGGGAGGTTGTTTGAAAGAGATTCAGATTGTATCAGAAAGCGTCAATTAGATTGTGTCTCGTTGCAGAAGGTGCATATTTCACAGGAAATGCCCCGAGATAAAGACTAGTTTCACCGATGTCTGAGTAACTTTCAAAGTCTGCAGACGCATGAAGGGGGCAGAGATATTGTAATATTCAGAGCAGGAGATGGGGGACAATCACAGAATTGAAGATGTGAGGCCATCTCCTGTTTCCGAATGTCAGTGTTTAGCTGTTAAACTTTAGTCCTGGGCTAATAATTCCAAGTTTGCAATCCCACACTTTGCTGTTGTGAATTAGAGTTGTGAATTTTCTGAAATTGGTTGTGTAATAAAACTCGGTGCAGGATGCAATGATTCCCATTCTGCCTGCTGCTGCAAAGCCCCCGTGTCTGTCTCAGTTTCATCGTATTTATCAATGATTTGAGATCCAAGAATCATAGAATCCCTAAAGGGCAGACCATTCGGCCCATCGAGTCTGCATCGACCACAATCCCACCCAGGCCCGATTCCCGTAACCACATATATTTACCCTGTTAATCCCCTGACACTAAGGTCAATTTATCATGGCGAATCCACCTTACCCGCACATGTTTGGACTGTGGGAGGAAACTGGAGCACCCGGAGGAAACCCACGCAGACACTGGGAGAACTCTACACTGACAGCGAGCTGAGGCTGGAATTGACCCTGGGTTCTTGGCGCTGTGCTAACCATTGTGCCACCATGCCGTTCATCATAGAATCCCTAAAGTGCAGAAGGAGGTCCTTTGGTCCATCAAGCCTGCCCCCGACAACAATACCACCCGGGCCTGAATCCCCCTAACACTAAGGGGCAATTCAGCACGGCCAATTAACCTCACCCGCACATCTTTGGAGTGTGGGAGGAAACCGGAGCACCCGGAGGAAACCCACGCAGACACTGGGAGAACGTACAAACTCCACACAGACAGTCACCCGAGGCTGGAATTGAACGTGGGTCCTTGGTGCTGTGGGGGAGCAGTGCTAACCACTGTGCCATCATGTCGCCCGGTGATGAGACAGAAAGTTTGCTACATTTCACAGAAATAGGCAGCATTTTAAGTCTTATAGCGAGAAGCTTCAAATGGCAAAGAGGTATTCCACAGCATAAGAGGCCATTCAGCTCATTGAGTCTGCACAGACTTGATGACAGAGTATCTTACCCAGGCCCTCACCCCAGCCCTATCCCCATAACCCCATTGCTAATCCATCTAATCTATATATCTTGCGAGTGTGGAAGGTAACCAGAGCACCCGGAGGAAACCCACGCAGACACGGGGAGAATGTGCAAACTCCACACAGTCACCCGAGGCTGGAATTGAACCCGGGTCCCTGGCGCTGTGAGGCAGCAGTACGAACCACTGTGCCACCGTGCTGCCCTAAAGTAAAATGTCTTAACTGAATGGTTCAAAGAGTGAAAGATGGATTTCATTGGAGACAATTGTGTGGTCACCCACTTTAAAAAGGATAGAACAGATTGCTTTATGAATGGGGAAAGGCTGGAAAGATTGGAGGCCCAAAGAGACTTGGGGCGGTCACATCAACATAGAAAATAGGAGGAGGAGGAGGCCATTCAGCCCTTCGAGCCTGACCCACCATTCAACACTATCATGGCCGATCCTCTGTCTCAATGCCATACCCCAGCGCTCTCCCCATACACCTCGACACCTTTAGAGTCTAGAAATCTATCTCTTTCCTTCTTAAATATATTCAGTGACTTGGTCTCCACAGCTTTCTGTGGGAGAGAATTCCACAGGTTCACCACCCTCTGAGTGAAGAGGTTTCCCCTCATCTCAGTCCCAAATGGCCTCCCCCGTATCCTGAGACTGTGACCCCTTGTTCCAGACACCCCCAGCCGGAGGAAACAATATCCCTGTATCCAGCCTGTCCAGCACTGTCAGAATTTTATACCTTTCAATTAGATCCCCGCTCACTCTTCTACATTCCAGTGAATACAGGCCCAGCCGACCCAATCTCCCCTCAGACATCAATGCTGCCATCCCAGAAATCAGTCTGGTGAACATTCACTGCTCTCCCTCTGTGGCATGTACATCCTTCCTCAGATAAGGAGAGGAACACTGCACACAAGACTCCAGGTGTGGTCTCACCGAGGCTCTGTCCAGCTGCAGTAAGACATCCTTGCTCTTCTACTCGAATCCTCTTACAATGAAGGCCAACATGGGTGGCACAGTGGTTAGCTCTGCTGCCTCACAGTGCCACGGACCTGGGTTCAATTCTGGTCTCAGGTCACTGTCTGTGTGGAGTTTGCACGTTCTCCCCGTGTCTGCATGGGTTTCCTCCGGGTGCTCCGGTTTCCTCCCACACTCCAAAGATGCGCGCATTAGGTTGATTGGCCGTGATAAATTGCCCCTTAATGCCAGGGGGATTAGGATATTGTGAGTGAGACTGTGGGACTGTTCTCTATCTGTGTGTGTGTGTGTGAGACTGTGCGTGTATCTGTGTGTGTGTGTGTGTGTGCATCACTGCGTTTGTTGTCAGTGAGTTTGTGTGTGTTTCACTATCTTCCTGTCTCTCAGTCTCCCAGTCCCAGAATCTGCTTCTCTTTACACAGATGCTGCCTGTCCTGCTCAGTATTCCGGCATTGACTATTTCACAATCTGAGGAGTTGTGAATGCTGCGATCATCAGCGAACATCTCACCTATGGAGGGAAGGTCAGTGATGGAGCAGCTGAAGATGGTTGGGGCCTCGGACACTCACCCTGAGGAACTCCTGCAGTGATGTCCCGGGACTGAGAGGATCAGCTTTGAGACATTAGCTGTTTGCCAACCCCGTGCTGTCCCTGTCCTGGGAGTGTTTGATGGCGACAGTGTAGAGGGAGCTTTACTCTGTATCTAACCCCGTGCTCAAACTGTCCTGGGAGTGTTTGATGGGGACGGTGTAGAGGGAGCTTTACTCTGTATCTAACCCCGTGCTGTACCTGTCCTGGGAGTGTTTGATGGGGACAGTGTAGAGGGAGCTTTACTCTGGATCTAACCCCGTGCTGCACCTGTCCTGGGAGTGTTTGAAGGGGACAGTGTAGAGGAAGCTTTACTCTGTATCTAGTCCCGTGCTGTACCTGTCCTGGGAGTGTTTGATGGGGACAGTGTAGAGGGAGCTTTACTCTGTATCTCGCCCCGTGCTCAAACTGTCCTGGGAGTGTTTGATGGGGACGGTGTAGAGGGAGCTTTACTCTGTATCTAACCCCGTGCTGTACCTGTCCTGGGAGTGTTTGATGGGGACAGTGGAGAGGGAGCTTTACTCTGTATCTCACCCCGTGCTCAAACTGTCCTGGGAGTGTTTGAAGGGGACCCGTGTAGAGGGAGCTTTACTCTGGATCTAAACTCGTGCTGTACCTGTCCTGGGAGTGTTTGAAGGGGACAGTGTAGAGGGAGCTTTATTCTGTATCTAACCCCGTGCTGTATCAATCCTGGGAGTGTTTGATGTGGGAAAGTATAGAGGGAGCTTTACTCTGTATCTAACCCGGTGCTGTCCCTGTCCTGGGAGTGTTTGATGGGGACAGTGTAGAGAGAGCTTTACTCTGGATCTAACCCCGTGCTGTACCTGTCCTGGGAGTGTTTGATGGGGACAGTGTAGAGGGAGCTTTACTCTGGGTCTAACGCCGTGCTGTACCTGTCCTGGGAGTGTTTGATGGGGACAGTGTAGAGGGAGCTTTACTCTGGATCTAACCCGGTGCTGTCCCTGTCCTGGGAGTGTTTGATGGGGACAGTGTAGAGGGAGCTTTACTCTGGATCTAACCCCGTGCTGTACCTGTCCTGGGAGTGTTTGATGGGGACGGTGTAGAGGGAGCTTTACTCTGGATCTAACCCCGTGCTGTACCTGTCCTGGGAGTGTTTGATGGGGACAGTGTAGAGGGAGCTTTGCTCTGTATCTAACCCCGTGCTGTACCTGTCCTGGGATTGTTTGATGGGGACGGTGTAGAGGGAGCTTTCCTCTGTATCGAACCCCGTGCTGTACCTGTCCTGAGTGTGTTTGGTGAGGACAGTTTAGAGGGAGCTTTACTCTGTATCTAACCCCGTGCTGTACCTGTCCTGGGAGTGTTTGATGGGGACAGTGTAGAGGGAGCTTTACTCTGTATCTAACCACGTGCTGTGCCTGTCCTCGGAGTCTTTGATGGGGACAGTGTAGAGGGATCTTTATTCTGTATCTAATCCCGGGCTGTATCTGTCCTGGGAGTGTTTGATGGGGACAGTGTCGAGGGAGCTGTACTCTGTATCTAACCCCGTGCTGCACCTGTCCTGAGTGTGTTTGATGGGGACAGTGCACAGCGAGCTTTACTCTGTATCTAATCCCGTGCTGTATCTGTCGTAGGTGTGTTTGATGGGGACAGCGTAGAGGGAGCTTCACTCTGTATCAAAGCCCGTGCTGTACCTGTCCTGGGAGTGTTTGATGGGGACAGCGTAGAGGGAGCTTTACTCTGTATCTCACCCCGTGCTGCACCTGTCCTGCGTGTGTTTCATGGGGACGGTGTAGAGGGAGCTTTACTCTGTATCTAACCCCGTGCTGTACCTGTCCTGAGTGTGTTTGGTGAGGACAGTGTAGAGGGAGCTTAACTCTGTATCTAACCCCATGCTGTACCTGTCCTCGGAGTCTTTAATGGGGACAGTGTAGAGGGAGCTTTATTCTGTATCTAACCCCGTGCTGTACCTGTCCTCGGAGTCTTTGATGGGGACAGTGTCGAGGGAGCTTTACTCTGTATCTAACCCCGTGCTGTACCTGTCCTGGGAGTGTTTGATGGGGACAGCGTAGAGGGAGCTTTACTCTGTATCTAATAGCGTGCTGTATCTGACCTGGGAGTGTTTGATGGGGACAGCGTAGAGGGAGCTTTAATCTGTATCGAACCCCGTGCTGCACCTGTCCTGGGAGTGTTTGATGGGGACAGTGTAGAGGGAGTTTTACTCTGTATCTAACCCCGTGCTGTACCTGTCCTGAGTGTGTTTGGTGAGGACAGTGTAGAGGGAGCTTTACTCTGTATCTAACCCCATGCTGTACCTGTCCTGGGAGTGTGTGAAGGGGACAGTGCAGAGGGAGCTTTACTCTGTATCTAACCCCGTGCTGTACCTGTCCTCGGAGTCTTTGATGGGGACAGTGCAGAGGGAGCTTTACTCTGTATCTAACCCCGTGCTGTACCTGTCCTGGGAGTGTTTGATGGGGACAGCGTAGAGGGAGCTTTACTCTGTATCTAATCCCGTGCTGTATCTGACCTGGGAGTGTTTGATGGGGACAGCGTAGAGGGAGCTTTAATCTGTATCGAACCCCGTGCTGCACCTGTCCTGGGAGTGTTTGATGGGGACAGTGTAGAGGGAGCTTTACTCTGTATCTAACCCCGTGCTGCACCTGTCCTGAGTGTGTTTGATGGGGACAGTGTACAGCGAGTTTTACTCTGTATCTAACCCCGTGCTTTACCTGTCCTGGGACTGTTTGATGGGGACAGTGTACAGCGAGCTTTACTCTGTATCTAATGCCGTGCTGTGTCTATCGTAGGTGTGTTTGATGGGGACAGCGTAGAGGGAGCTTCACTCTGTATCTAAGCCCGTGCTGTACCTGTCCTGGGAGTGTTTGATGGGGACAGCGTAGAGGGAGCTTTACTCTGTATCTCACCCCGTGCTGCACCTGTCCTGAGTGTGTTTCATGGGGACAGTGTACAGCGAGCTTTACTCTGGATCTAACCCCGTGCTGTATCTGTCCTGGGTGTGTTTGATGGGGACGGTGCCCAGGTAGCTTTACTCTGTATATAACCCCGTGCTGCACCTGTCCTGAGTGTGTTTGATGGGGACAGTGTACAGCGAGCTTTACTCTGGATCTAACCCCGTGCTGCACCTGTCCTGGGAGTGTTTGATGGGGGACAGTGTAGAGGGAACTTTAGTCTGTATCTCACCCCATGCTGTATCTGTCCTGGGAGTGTTTGATTGAGACAGTGTAGAGGGAGCTTTACTCTGTATCTAATCCCGTGCTGTATCTGTCCTGGGAGTGTTTGATGGGGGACAGTTTAGAGGGAGCTTTACTCTGTATCTAACCCCATGCCAGACCTGTTCTGGGAGTGTTTGATGGGGGACAGTTTAGAGGGAGCTTTACTCTGTATCTATCCCCGTGCTGTACCTGTCCTGGGAGTGTTTGAAGGGGACAGTGTCGAGGGAGCTTTACTTTGTATCGAACCCCGTGCTGTACCTGTCCTCGGAGTGTTTGATGGAGATAGTGTAGAGGGATCTTTATTCTGTATCTAATCCCGGGCTGTATCTGTCCTGGGAGTGTTTGGTGGGGACAGCGTAGAGGGATCTTTACTGTGTATCGAACCCCGTGCTGTACCTGTCCTGGGAGTGTTTTTTGGGGACAGTGTCGAGGGAGCTTTACTCTGTGTCTAACTCCATGCTGTATCAATCCGGGGAGTGTTTGATGTGGGACAGTATAGAGGGAGCTTTACTCTGTATCTAACCCCGTGCTGTATCTGTCCTGGGAGTGTTTGATGCGGACAGTGTCGAGGGAGCTTTACTCTGTATCTAACTCCGTGCTGCACCTGTCCTGGGTGTGTTTGATGGGAACAGTGTGGAGGGAGCTTTACTCTGTATCTAACCCCGTGCTGTATCTGTCCTGGGAGTGTTTGATGCGGACAGTGTCGAGGGAGCTTTACTCTGTATCTAACTCCGTGCTGCACCTGTCCTGGGTGTGTTTGATGGGAACAGTGTGGAGGGAGCTTTACTCTGTATCTAACCCCGTGCTGCACCTGTCCCGAGTGTGTTTGATGGGGACAGTGGACAGCGAGCTTTACTCTGTATCTGACCCCGTGCTGTACCTGTCCTGGGAGTGTTTGATGGGGACAGTGTAGAGGGAGCTTTACTCTGTATCTAACCCCGTGCTGTATCTGTCCTGGGTGTGTTTGATGGGGACAGTGTAGAGGGAGCTTTCCTCTGTATCTAACCCCGTGCTGTACCTGTCCTGGGATTGTTTGATGGGGACGGTGTAGAGGGAGCTTTACTCTGTATCTAACCCCTTGTTGTACCTGTCCTGGGATTGTTTGATGGGGATAGTGTAGAGGGAGCTTTACTCTGTATCTAATCCCGTGCCGTATCTGTCCTGGGAGTGTTTGATGGGGGACAGTTTAGAGGGAGCTTTACTCCGTATCTAACCCCATGCCAGACCTGTTCTGGGAGTGTTTGATGGGGGACATTTTAGAGGGAGCTTTCCTCTGTATCTATCCCCGTGCTGTACCTGCCCTGGGAGTGTTTGATGGGGACAGTGTAGAGGGAGCTTTACTCTGTATCTATCCCCGTGCTGTACCTGTCCTGGGAGTGTTTGATGGGGACAGTGCAGAGGGAGCTTTACTTTGTATCTATCCCCGTGCTGTATTTGTCCTGGGAGTGTTTGATGGGGACAGTGCAGAGGGAACTTTACTCTGTATCTAACCCCGTGCTTTACCTGTCCTGGGTGTGTTTGATGGGAACAGTGTGGAGGGAGCTTTACTCTGTATCTAACCCCGTGCTGCACCTGTCCCCAGTGTGTTTGATGGGGACAGTGGACAGCGAGCTTTACTCTGTATCTAACCCCGTGCTGTATCTGTCCTGGGTGTGTTTGATGGGGACAGTGTAGAGGGAGCTTTCCTCTGTATCTCACCCCGTGCTGTACATGTCCTGGGATTGTTTGATGGGGACGGTGTAGAGGGAGTTTATTCTGTATCTAACCCCGTGCTGTACCTGTCGTGGGAGTGTTTGAAGGGGACAGTGTAGAGGGAGCTTTACTCTGTATCTAACACCGTGCTGTACCTGTCCTCGGACTGTTTGATGGGGATAGTGTAGAGGGATCTTTACTCTGTATCGAACCCCGTGCTGTAACTGTCCTGGGTGACTTTGATGGGGACAGTGTCGAGGGAGCTTTACTCTGTATCTAACCCCGTGCTGTATCTGACCTGGGAGTGTTTGATGCGGACAGTGTCGAGGGAGCTTTACTCTGTATCTAACCCCGTGCTGCACCTGTCCTGGGAGTGTTTGATGGGGACAGTGTAGAGGGAGCTTTACTCTGGATCTAACGCCGTGCTGTACCTGTCCTGGGAGTGTTTGATGGGGACAGTGTAGAGGGAGCTTTACTCTGGATCTAACCCGGTGCTGTCCCTGTCCTGGGAGTGTTTGATGGGGACAGTGTAGAGGGAGCTTTACTCTGGATCTAACCCCGTGCTGTACCTGTCCTGGGAGTGTTTGATGGGGACGGTGTAGAGGGAGCTTTACTCTGGATCTAACCCCGTGCTGTACCTGTCCTGGGAGTGTTTGATGGGGACAGTGTAGAGGGAGCTTTGCTCTGTATCTAACCCCGTGCTGTACCTGTCCTGGGATTGTTTGATGGGGACGGTGTAGAGGAAGCTTTCCTCTGTATCGAACCCCGTGCTGTACCTGTCCTGAGTGTGTTTGGTGAGGACAGTTTAGAGGGAGCTTTACTCTGTATCTAACCCCGTGCTGTACCTGTCCTGGGAGTGTTTGATGGGGACAGTGTAGAGGGAGCTTTACTCTGTATCTAACCACGTGCTGTGCCTGTCCTCGGAGTCTTTGATGGGGACAGTGTAGAGGGATCTTTATTCTGTATCTAATCCCGGGCTGTATCTGTCCTGGGAGTGTTTGATGGGGACAGTGTCGAGGGAGCTGTACTCTGTATCTAACCCCGTGCTGCACCTGTCCTGAGTGTGTTTGATGGGGACAGTGCACAGCGAGCTTTACTCTGTATCTAATCCCGTGCTGTATCTGTCGTAGGTGTGTTTGATGGGGACAGCGTAGAGGGAGCTTTACTCTGTATCTCACCCCGTGCTGCACCTGTCCTGCGTGTGTTTCATGGGGACGGTGTAGAGGGAGCTTTACTCTGTATCTAACCCCGTGCTGTACCTGTCCTGAGTGTGTTTGGTGAGGACAGTGTAGAGGGAGGTTAACTCTGTATCTAACCCCATGCTGTACCTGTCCTCGGAGTCTTTGATGGGGACAGTGTAGAGGGAGCTTTACTCTGTATCTAACCCCGTGCTGTACCTGTCCTCGGAGTCTTTGATGGGGACAGTGTCGAGGGAGCTTTACTCTGTATCTAACACCGTGCTGTACCTGTCCTGGGAGTGTTTGATGGGGACAGCGTAGAGGGAGCTTTACTCTGTATCTAATCGCGTGCTGTATCTGACCTGGGAGTGTTTGATGGGGACAGCGTAGAGGGAGCTTTAATCTGTATCAAACCCCGTGCTGCACCTGTCCTGGGAGTGTTTGATGGGGACAGTGTAGAGGGAGCTTTACTCTGTATCTAACCCCGTGCTGTACCTGTCCTGAGTGTGTTTGGTGAGGACAGTGTAGAGGGAGCTTTACTCTGTATCTAACCCCATGCTGTACCTGTCCTGGGAGTGTGTGAAGGGGACAGTGCAGAGGGAGCTTTACTCTGTATCTAACCCCGTGCTGTACCTGTCCTCGGAGTCTTTGATGGGGACAGTGCAGAGGGAGCTTTACTCTGTATCTAACCCCGTGCTGTACCTGTCCTGGGAGTGTTTGATGGGGACAGCGTAGAGGGAGCTTTACTCTGTATCTAATCCCGTGCTGTATCTGACCTGGGAGTGTTTGATGGGGACAGCGTAGAGGGAGCTTTAATCTGTATCGAACCCCGTGCTGCACCTGTCCTGGGAGTGTTTGATGGGGACAGTGTAGAGGGAGCTTTACTCTGTATCTAACCCCGTGCTGCACCTGTCCTGAGTGTGTTTGATGGGGACAGTGTACAGCGAGCTTTACTCTGTATCTAACCCCGTGCTTTACCTGTCCTGGGACTGTTTGATGGGGACAGTGTACAGCGAGCTTTACTCTGTATCTAATGCCGTGCTGTGTCTATCGTAGGTGTGTTTGATGGGGACAGCGTAGAGGGAGCTTCACTCTGTATCTAAGCCCGTGCTGTACCTGTCCTGGGAGTGTTTGATGGGGACAGCGTAGAGGGAGCTTTACTCTGTATCTCACCCCGTGCTGCACCTGTCCTGAGTGTGTTTCATGGGGACAGTGTACAGCGAGCTTTACTCTGGATCTAACCCCGTGCTGTATCTGTCCTGGGTGTGTTTGATGGGGACGGTGCCCAGGTAGCTTTACTCTGTATATAACCCCGTGCTGCACCTGTCCTGAGTGTGTTTGATGGGGACAGTGTACAGCGAGCTTTACTCTGGATCTAACCCCGTGCTGCACCTGTCCTGGGAGTGTTTGATGGGGGACAGTGTAGAGGGAACTTTAGTCTGTATCTCACCCCATGCTGTATCTGTCCTGGGAGTGTTTGATTGAGACAGTGTAGAGGGAGCTTTACTCTGTATCTAATCCCGTGCTGTATCTGTCCTGGGAGTGTTTGATGGGGGACAGTTTAGAGGGAGCTTTACTCTGTATCTAACCCCATGCCAGACCTGTTCTGGGAGTGTTTGATGGGGGACAGTTTAGAGGGAGCTTTACTCTGTATCTATCCCCGTGCTGTACCTGTCCTGGGAGTGTTTGAAGGGGACAGTGTCGAGGGAGCTTTACTTTGTATCGAACCCCGTGCTGTACCTGTCCTCGGAGTGTTTGATGGAGATAGTGTAGAGGGATCTTTATTCTGTATCTAATCCCGGGCTGTATCTGTCCTGGGAGTGTTTGGTGGGGACAGCGTAGAGGGATCTTTACTGTGTATCGAACCCCGTGCTGTACCTGTCCTGGGAGTGTTTTTTGGGGACAGTGTCGAGGGAGCTTTACTCTGTGTCTAACTCCATGCTGTATCAATCCGGGGAGTGTTTGATGTGGGACAGTGTAGAGGGAGCTTTACTCTGTATCTAACCCCGTGCTATATCTGTCCTGGGAGTGTTTGATGCGGACAGTGTCGAGGGAGCTTTACTCTGTATCTAACTCCGTGCTGCACCTGTCCTGGGTGTGTTTGATGGGAACAGTGTGGAGGGAGCTTTACTCTGTATCTAACCCCGTGCTGTATCTGTCCTGGGAGTGTTTGATGCGGACAGTGTCGAGGGAGCTTTACTCTGTATCTAACTCCGTGCTGCACCTGTCCTGGGTGTGTTTGATGGGAACAGTGTGGAGGGAGCTTTACTCTGTATCTAACCCCGTGCTGCACCTGTCCCGAGTGTGTTTGATGGGGACAGTGGACAGCGAGCTTTACTCTGTATCTAACCCCGTGCTGTACCTGTCCTGGGAGTGTTTGATGGGGACAGTGTAGAGGGAGCTTTACTCTGTATCTAACCCCGTGCTGTATCTGTCCTGGGTGTGTTTGATGGGGACAGTGTAGAGGGAGCTTTCCTCTGTATCTAACCCCGTGCTGTACCTGTCCTGGGATTGTTTGATGGGGACGGTGTAGAGGGAGCTTTACTCTGTATCTAACCCCTTGTTGTACCTGTCCTGGGATTGTTTGATGGGGATAGTGTAGAGGGAGCTTTACTCTGTATCTAATCCCGTGCCGTATCTGTCCTGGGAGTGTTTGATGGGGGACAGTTTAGAGGGAGCTTTACTCCGTATCTAACCCCATGCCAGACCTGTTCTGGGAGTGTTTGATGGGGGACATTTTAGAGGGAGCTTTCCTCTGTATCTATCCCCGTGCTGTACCTGTCCTGGGAGTGTTTGATGGGGACAGTGTAGAGGGAGCTTTACTCTGTATCTATCCCCGTGCTGTACCTGTCCTGGGAGTGTTTGATGGGGACAGTGCAGAGGGAGCTTTACTCTGTATCTATCCCCGTGCTGTACCTGTCCTGGGAGTGTTTGATGGGGACAGTGCAGAGGGAACTTTACTCTGTATCTAACCCCGTGCTTTACCTGTCCTGGGTGTGTTTGATGGGAACAGTGTGGAGGGAGCTTTACTCTGTATCTAACCCCGTGCTGCACCTGTCCCCAGTGTGTTTGATGGGGACAGTGGACAGCGAGCTTTACTCTGTATCTAACCCCGTGCTGTATCTGTCCTGGGTGTGTTTGATGGGGACAGTGTAGAGGGAGCTTTCCTCTGTATCTAACCCCGTGCTGTACCTGTCCTGGGATTGTTTGATGGGGACGGTGTAGAGGGAGTTTATTCTGTATCTAACCCCGTGCTGTACCTGTCGTGGGAGTGTTTGAAGGGGACAGTGTAGAGGGAGCTTTACTCTGTATCTAACACCGTGCGGCACGGTAGCACAGTGGTTAGCACTGCTGCTTCACAGCTCCAGGGTCCCGGGTTCGATTCCCGGCTCGGGTCACTGTCTGTGTGGAGTTTGCACATTCTCCTCGTGTCTGCGTGGGTTTCCTCCGGGTGCTCCGGTTTCCTCCCACAGTCCAAAGATGTGCGGGTTAGGTTGATTGGCCAGGTTAAAAAAAATGCCCCTTAGAGTCCTGGGATGCGTAGGTTAGAGGGATTAGCGGGTAAATATGTGGGGTGGGATTGTGGTCGGTGCAGACTCGATGGGCCGAATGGCCTCCTTCTGCACTGTAGGGTTTCTATGATTTCTATGAAGTACCTGTCCTCGGACTGTTTGATGGGGATAGTGTAGAGGGATCTTTATTCTGTATCGAACCCCGTGCTGTAACTGTCCTGGGTGACTTTGATGGGGACAGTGTCGAGGGAGCTTTACTCTGTATCTAACCCCGTGCTGTACCTGTCCTGGGAGTGTTTGATGGGGACAGTGTAGAGGGAGCTTTACTCTGTATCTAACCCCGTGCTGTATCTGACCTGGGAGTGTTTGATGCGGACAGTGTCGAGGGAGCTTTACTCTGTATCTAACCCCGTGCTGCACCTGTCCTGAGTGTGTTTGATGGGGACAGTGTAGAGGGAGCTTTACTCTGTATCTAATCCCGTGCTGTACCTGTCCTGGGAGTGTTTGATGGGGACAGTGTAGAGGGAGCTTTATTCTGTATCTAATGCAGGGCTGTATCTGTCCTAGGAGTGTTTGATGGGGACAGCGTAGAGGCAGCTTTACTCTGTATCGAACCCCGTGCTGCACCTGTCCTGGGTGTGTTTGATGGGAACAGTGTAGAGGGAGCTTTACTCTGTATCTAACCCCGTGCTGCACCTGTCCTGAGTGTGTTTGATGGGGATAGTGTACAGCGAGCTTTACTCTGTATCTAATCCCGTGCTGTATCTGTCCTGGGAGTGTTTCATGGGGACAGTTTAGAGGGAGCTTTACTCTGTATCTAACCCCGTGCTGTACCTGTCCTGGGAGTGTTTGATGGGGACAGTGTAGAGGGAGCTTTACTCTGTATCTAACCCCGTGCTGCACCTGTCCTGGGAGTGTTTGATGGGGACAGTGTACAGCGAGCTTTATTCTGTATCTAATCCCGTGCTGTACCTGTCCTGGGATTGTTTGATGGGGACGGTGTAGAGGGAGTTTATTCTGTATCTAACCCCGTCCTGTATCTGACCTGGGAGTGTTTGATGGGGATAGTGTAGAGGGATCTTTATTTTGTATCTAATCCCGGGCTGTATCTGTCCTGGGAGTGTTTAATGGGGACAGCGTAGAGGGAGCTTTCCTCTGTATCGAACCCCGTGCTGTACCTGTCCTGGGAGTGTTTGAAGGGGACAGTGTAGAGGGAGCTTTACTCTGTGTCTAACTCCATGCTGTATCAATCCTGGGAGTGTTTGATGTGGGACAGTGTCGAGGGAGCTTTACTCTGTATCTAACCCCGTGCTGTATCTGTGCTGGGAGTGTTTGATGCCGACAGTGTCGAGGGAGCTTTACACTGTATCTAACCCCGTGCTGCACCTGTCCTGGGTGTGTTTGATGGGAACAGTGTAGAGGGAGCTTTACTCTGTATCTAACCCCGTGCGGCACCTGTCCTGAGTGTGTTTGATGGGGACAGTGTAGAGGGAGCTGCTCTCTGTATCTAATCCCATGCTGTATCTGTCCTGGGTGTGTTTGATGGGGACAGTGTAGAGGGAGCTTTACTCTGTATCTAACCCCGTGCTGTTCCTGTCCTGAATGTGTTCGGTGGGGACAGTGCAGAGGGAGCTTTACTCTGGATATAACCCCGTGCTGCACCTGTCCTGAGTGTGTTTGATGGGGACAGTGTACAGCGAGCTTTACTCTGGATCTAACCCCGTGCTGCACCTGTCCTGGGAGTGTTTGATGGGGGACAGTGTAGAGGGAACTTTATTCTGTATCTAACCCCATGCTGTATTTGTCCTGGGAGTGTTTGATTGAGACACTGTAGAGGGAGCTTTACTCTGTATCTAATCCCGTGCTGTATCTGTCCTGGGAGTGTTTGATGGGGGACAGTTTAGAGGGAGCTTTACTCCGTATCTAACCCCATGCTGTACCTGTCCTGGGAGTGTTTGATGGGGGACAGTTTAGAGGGAGCTTTACTCTGTATCTAACCCCGGGCTGTACATGTCCTGGGAGTGTTTGGTGGGGACAGCGTAGAGGGATCTTTACTCTGTATCGAACCCCGTGCTGTACCTGTCCTGGGAGTGTTTTTTGGGGACAGTGTCGAGGGAGCTTTACTCTGTGTCTAACTCCATGCTGTATCAATCCGGGGAGTGTTTGATGTGGGACAGTGTAGAGGGAGCTTGACTCTGTATCTAACCCCGTGCTGTATCTGTCCTGGGAGTGTTTGATGCGGACAGTGTCGAGGGAGCTTTACTCTGTATCTAACCCTGTGCTGCACCTGTCCTGGGTGTGTTTGATGGGAACAGTGTGGAGGGAGCTTTACTCTGTATCTAACCCCGTGCTGCACCTGTCCCGAGTGTGTTTGATGGGGACAGTGGACAGCGAGCTTTACTCTGTATCTAACCCCGTGCTGTACCTGTCCTGGGAGTGTTTGATGGGGACAGTGTAGAGGGAGCTTTACTCTGTATCAAATCCCATGCTGTATCTGTCCTGGGAGTGTTTCATGGGGACACTGTAGAGGGAGCATTTCTCTGTATCTAACCCCATGCTGTATCTGTCCTGGGTGTGTTTGATGGGGACAGTGTAGAGGGAGCTTTCCTCTGTATCTAACCCCGTGCTGTACCTGTCCTCGGACTGTTTGATGGGGATAGTGTAGAGGGATCTTTAATCTGTATCTAATCCCGGGCTGTATCTGTCCTGGGAGTGTTTGATGGGGACGGTGTAGAGGGAGTTTATTCTGTATCTTACCCCGTACTGTATATGTCCTGAGTGTGTTTGGTGGGGACAGTTTAGAGGGAGCTTTACTCTGTATCTAACCCCGTGCTGTACCTGTCCTGGGAGTGTTTGAAGGGGACAGTGTAGAGGGAGCTTTACTCTGTATCTAACCCCGTGCTGTACCTGTCGTCGGACTGTTTGATGGGGATAGTGTAGAGGAATCTTTATTCTGTATCTAATCCCGGGCTGTATCTGTCCTGGGAGTGTTTGATGGGGACAGCGTAGAGGGAGCTTTACTCTGTGTCTGACTCCATGCTGTATCAATCCTGGGAATGTTTGATGTGGGACAGTGTAGATGGAGCTTTACTCTGTATCTAACCCCGTGCTGTAACTGTCCTGGGTGACTTTGATGGGGACAGTGTCGAGGGAGCTTTACTCTGTATCTAACCCCGTGCTGCAACTGTCCTGAGTGTGTTTGATGGGGACAGTGTAGAGCGAGCTTTACTCTGTATCTAATCCCGTGCTGCACCTGTCCTGGGAGTGTTTCATGGGGACAGTGCAGAGGGAGCTTTACTCTGTATCTAACCCCTTGTTGTACCTGTCCTGGGATTGTTTGATGGGGATAGTGTCGAGGGAGCTTTACTCTGTATCTAACCCCGTGCTGTATCTGACCTGGGAGTGTTTGATGCGGACAGTGTCGAGGGAGATTTACTCTGTATCTAACCCCGTGCTGCACCTGTCCTGGGAGTGTTTGATGGGGGACAGTGTAGAGGGAGCTTTCCTCTGTATCTAACCCCATGCCAGACCTGTTCTGGGAGTGTTTGATGGGGGACAGTTTAGAGGGAGCTTTACTCTGTATCTATCCCCGTGCTGTACCTGTCCTGGGAGTGTTTGAAGGGGACAGTGTAGAGGGAGCTTTACTTTGTATCTAACCCCGTGCTGTACCTGTCCTGGGAGTGTTTGATGGAGGACAGTTTAGAGGGAGCTTTACTCCGTATCTAACCCCATGCCAGACCTGTTCTGGGAGTGTTTGATGGGGGAAAGTTTAGAGGGAGCTTTCCTCTGTATCTAACCCGGTGCTGTACCTGTCCTGGGAGTGTTTGATGGGGATAGTGTAGAGGGAGCTTTATTCTGTATCTAATCCCGGGCTGTATCTGTCCTAGGAGTGTTTGATGGGGACAGCGTAGAGGGAGCTTTACTCTGTATCGAACCCCGTGCTGCACCTGTCCTGGGTGTGTTTGATGGAGATAGTGTACAGCGAGCTTTACTCTGTATCTAATACCGTGCTGTATCTGTCCTGGGATTGTTTCATGGGGACAGTGTAGAGGGAGCTTTACTCTGTATCTAACCCCGTGCTGTACCTGTCCTCGGAGTGTTTGATGGGGATAGTGTAGAGGGATCTTTATTTTGTTTTTAATCCCGGGCTGTATCTGTCCTGGGATTGTTTGATGGGGACAGCGTAGAGGGAGCTTTACTCTGTATCGAACCCCGTGCTGTACCTGTCCTGGGAGTGTTTTTTGGGGACAGTGTAGAGGGAGCTTTACTCTGTATCTAACCCCATGCTCTATCTGTCCTGGGAGTGTTTGATGGGGGACAGTTTAGAGGGAGCTTTACTCCGTATCTAACCGCATGCCAGACTTGTTCTGGGAGTGTTTGATGGGGGACAGTTTAGAGGGAGCTTTACTCTGTATCTATCCCCGTGCTGTACCTGTCCTGGGAGTGTTTGGTGGGGACAGCGTAGAGGGATCTTTACTCTGTATCGAACCCCGTGCTGTACCTGTCCTGGGAGTGTTTTTTGGGGACAGTGTCGAGGGAGCTTTACTCTGTGTCTAACTCCATGCTGTATCAATCCGGGGAGTGTTTGATGTGGGACAGTATAGAGGGAGCTTTACTCTGTATCTAACCCCGTGCTGTATCTGTCCTGGGAGTGTTTGATGCGGACAGTGTCGAGGGAGCTTTACTCTGTATCTCACCCTGTGCTGCACCTGTCCTGGGTGTGTTTGATGGGAACAGTGTGGAGGGAGCTTTACTCTGTATCTAACCCCGTGCTGCACCTGTCCCGAGTGTGTTTGATGGGGACAGTGTAGAGGGAGCTTTACTCTGTATCTAATCCCGTGCTGCATCTGTCCTGGGAGTGTTTCATGGGGACACTGTAGAGGGAGCTTTTCTCTGTATCTAACCCCGTGCTGTATCTGTCCTGGGTGTGTTTGATGGGGACAGTGTAGAGGGAGCTTTCCTCTGTATCTAACCCCGTGCTGTACCTGTCCTGAGTGTGTTTGGTGGGGACAGTTTAGAGGGAGCTTTACTCTGTATCTAACCCGTGCTGTACCTGTCCTGGGAGTGTTTGAAAGGGGCAGTGCAGAGGGAGCTTTACTCTGTATCTAACCCCGTGCTGTACCTGTCCTCGGACTGTTTGATGGGGATAGTGTAGAGGGATCTTTATTCTGTATCTAATCCCGGGCTGTATCTGTCCTGGGAGTGTTTGATGGGGACAGCGTAGAGGGAGCTTTACTCTGTGTCTAACTCCATGCTGTATCAATCCTGGGAATGTTTGATGTGGGACAGTGTAGATGGAGCTTTACTCTGTGTCTAACCCCGTGCTGTAACTGTCCTGGGTGACTTTGATGGGGACAGTGTCGAGGGAGCTTTACTCTGTATCTAACCCCGTCCTGTATCTGACCTGGGAGTGTTTGATGCGGACAGTGTCGAGGGAGCTTTACTCTGTAACTAACCCCGTGCTGCACCTGTCCTGAGTGTGTTTGATGGAGTCAGTGTAGAGGGAGCTTTACTCTGTATCTAACCCTGTGCTGCACCTGTCCTGAGTGTGTTTGATGGGGACAGTGTAGAGCGAGCTTTACTCTGTATCGAATCCCGTGCTGCACCTGTCCTGGGATTGTTTGATGGGGACAGTGTCGAGGGAGCTTGACTCTGTATCTAACTCCGTGCTGCACCTGTCCTGGGAGTGTTTGATGGGGGACAGTGTAGAGGGAGA
The DNA here is from genome assembly GCF_964213995.1 of Mustelus asterias. Taxonomy (NCBI): domain Eukaryota; kingdom Metazoa; phylum Chordata; class Chondrichthyes; order Carcharhiniformes; family Triakidae; genus Mustelus; species Mustelus asterias. Next base: position 26,131 of record NW_027592529.1, on the reverse strand, counting down.
TTTACTCTATATCTAACCCCGTGCTGTATCTGACCTGGGAGTGTTTGATGCGGACAGTGTCGAGGGAGCTTTACTCTGTATCTAACCCCGTGCTGCACCTGTCCTGAGTGTGTTTGATGGGGACAGTGTAGAGGGAACTTTATTCTGTATCTAACCCCATGCTGTATCTGTCCTGGGAGTGTTTGATTGAGACAGTGTAGAGGGAGCTTTACTCTGTATCTAACCCCGTGCTGTATCTGTTGTCGGAGTGTTTGATGGGGACATTGCAGAGGGAGCTTTACTCTGTATCTAACCCCGTGCTGTACCTGTCCTGGGAGTGTTTGATGGGGACAGTGCAGAGGGAGCTTTACTCTGTATCTAATTCCGTGCTGTATCTGTCCTGGGAGTGTTTGATGGAGGACAGTTTAGAGGGAGCTTTACTCCGTATCTAACCCCATGCCAGACCTGTTTTGGGAGTGTTTGATGGGGGACAGTTTAGAGGGAGCTTTCCTCTGTATCTAACCCCGTGCTGTCCCTGTCCTGGGAGTGTTTGATGGGGATAGTGTAGAGGGAGCTTTATTCTGTATCTAATCCCGGGCTGTATCTGTCCTAGGAGTGGTTGATGGGGACAGCGTAGAGGGAGCTTTACTCTGTATCGAACTCCGTGCTGTATCTGTCCTGGGAGTGTTTCATGGGGACAGTGTAGAGGGAGCTTTACTCTGTATCTAACCCCGTGCTGTACCTGTCCTGCGTGTGTTTGATGGGGACAGTGTACAGCGAGCTTTACTCTGTATCTAACCCCGTGCTGCACCTGTCCTGGGAGTGTTTGATGGGGACAGTGTACAGCGAGCTTTATTCTGTATCTAATCCCGTGCTGTATCTGTCCTGGGATTGTTTGATGGGGACAGGGTAGAGGGAGCTTTACTCTGTATCTAACCCTGTGCTGTACCTGTCCTGGGAGTGTTTGATGGGGACAGTGGCGAGGGAGCTTTACTCTGTATCTCACCCCGTGCTGTACCTGTCCTGGGAGTGTTTGATGGGGACAGTGGACAGCGAGCTTTACTCTGTATCTAACCCCGTGCTGCACCTGTCCTGAGTGTGTTTGATGGGGACAGTGTACAGCGAGCTTTACTCTGTATCTAATCCCGTGCTGTATCTGTCCTGGGAGTGTTTCATGGGGACAGTGTAGAGGGAGCTTCACTCTGTATCTAACCCCGTGCTGCACCTGTCCTGATTGTGTTTGATGGGGACAGTGTAGAGGGAGCTTTACTCTGTATCTAACCCCGTGCTGCACATGTCCTGGGAGTGTTTGATGGGGACAGTGTTGAGGGAGCTTTACTCTGTATCTAACCCCGTGCTGTATCTGTCCTGGGAGTGTTTGATGGGGACAGTGTAGAGGGAGCTTTACTCTGTATCTAACCCCGTGCTGTATCTGTCCTGGGAGTGTTTCATGGGGACAGTGTAGAGGGAGCTTTACTCTGTATCTAACCCCGTGCTGTACCTGTCCTGCGTGTGTTTGATGGGGACAGTGTACAGCGAGCTTTACTCTATATCTAATCCCGTGCTGTAACTGTCCTGGGAGTGTTTCATGGGGACAGTGTAGAGGGAGCTTCACTCTGTATCTAACCCCGTGCTGCACCTGTCCTGGGAGTGTTTGATGGGGACAGTGTACAGCGAGCTTTATTCTGTATCTAATCCCGTGCTGTATCTGTCCTGGGACTCTTTGATGGGGACAGGGTAGAGGGAGCTTTACTCTGTATCTAACCCTGTGCTGTACCTGTCCTGGGAGTGTTTGATGGGGACAGTGTAGAGGGAGCTTTACTCTGTATCTAACCCCGTGCTGTACCTGTCCTCGGAGTGTTTGATGGGGATAGTGTAGAGGGATCTTTATTTTGTATCTAATCCCGGGCTGTATCTGTCCTGGGAGTGTTTGATGGGGACAGCGTAGAGGGAACTTTACTCTGTATCTAACCCCGTGCTGTACCTGTCCTGGGAGTATTTTTTGGGGACAGTGTAGAGGGAGCTTTACTCTGTATCTAACCCCATGCTCTATCTGTCCTGGGCGTGTTTGATGGGGACAGTGTCGAGGGAGCTTTACACTGTATCTAACACCGTGCTGTACCTGTCCTGGGACTGTTTGATGGGGACAGTGTAGAGGGAGCTTTCCTCTGTATCTAACCCCGTGCTGCACTCATCCTGAGTTTGTTTGATGGGGACAGTGTACAGCGAGCTTTACTCTGTATCTAACCCCGTGCTGTGTTTGGTGGGGACAGTGTCGAGGAAGGTTTTTTCTGCATCGATACACTTGATGAATCCACTCTTCGATCGCTTCAATGTGAGAACAAACAGGGATCTAATTTTATCCAGTAATTGGATAGAGCTCTTGGGGCTAAAGTGGGATCAGGATGTTGAATTTGATGATCAGCCATGATCATAATGAATGTTGGAGCAGGCTGGAAGGGCCGAATGGCCTCCTCCTGCTTCTAGTTTGTGTGTTTATAAATGATGAAAAGGCAGCAGCAGTGGGAGTTCAATATGTGTGGATATTTCACAGCTTGATTCACACAATACACACAGCAATGTCGCTGATATCTTGGAAATGATGCAAATGTTGTTAAACACAATACTCAGGGTACCTGAAAGTTGCAATGTTACTCCCAAACTGTCATCCCACAGGGTCAACATTTCTGTACAATGTGAGTGAACCGTAAGTTAATATAGTTCAGTTTCAATGTTTAAAATAACCAGTCACTTTTCTGTGGCTGCTTTGGGAATGTCAGTGGAATGTAGTTCACAGTAACGTGTGAACAATTGTATTGGGGAATAATTGGAAGCAGTTTCCATTGAGAGCTTCCTGCATTCTGGAAATGTGTGTGATCCATTCAGAGATTGGAAATGATGGATGAATAAAGATACAGTTCTTTGTTACTGACATTAGATTGTGCCAGACACGGGGAGAATGTACAAACTCCTCACTGACAGTGACCCAAGCCAGGAATCAAACCCGGCTCCCTGGCGCTGTGAGGCAGCAGCGCTAACCACTGTGCCGCCCCTCATCGAAACATTGTGCAGTTGTGGAATGCACAGGATAGGAGGGATGTGATAGCACTGGAAAAGGTGCAGAGGAGACTCACCAGGATGTTGCCTGGCCTGGACAGTTTTAGTTCATAGAATCATAGAACCCCTACAGTCCAGAATGAGGCCATTCGACCCATCAAATCTGCACGGACTCTTACCCAGGCTTACCCCGTAACCCCACGTATGTTCCCGCTAATCCCCCTAACTTATACATCGTGGGACCCTCAGGGCAATTTTGCATGGACAATGCACCCGGAGGAGACCCACGCAGACATGGGGAGAATGTGCAAACTCCACACAGACAGTAACCCGAGGCCGGAATTGAACCCGGGTCCCTGGCGCTGTGAGGCGGCAGTGCTAACCACTGTGCTACCGTGCCGCCACTCGGACTGAAGAGAGATTTTATAGACTGAGGGTGTGATCTTACCACCTGTTGACGCCACACTCCCGCTCAGCGAGGTCGGAGAATCTGGTGACCAGCCAAATCTCCTTTCACTGCAGTGGGATGGGAAAATCCTGCCGGCCTGAACGGTGATAAGATTCCACCCTGGGGTTGTTTTCCGTGGAGCAGAGGAGGCTGAGGGGGAACATGATGGAGGTGGATAAGATTATGAGGGACATCGATAGAGTAGACGGGAAGAAAGCTTTCCCCATGGTGGTGGGATCAATAACCAGGGGGTATAGATTTAGGGTAAGGGGCAGGAGGTTTACAGGGGATGTGAGGAAAACCTTTTTCACCCAGAGGGTGGTGGGAGTCTGGAACTCTCTGCCTGAAAGGGTGGTGGAGGCAGAGACCCTCAGAACATTTAAGAAATGCTTAGCTATGCATTTGCAATGCCAAGGCTTACCAGGCCGTGAGCCAGGTTGGGTGATTTGTCTTTGACCGGCACAGATGCAATGGGCCGAAGGGCCTTTTCTGTTCTCTCGACCTCCATTGCTAAAACACAACCTCACTGACCCAGCTTCTGGTCATCCATCCACATCTCTCCCTCTGCAGCTCGGGGACAAATCCTGCCGCGCAATCTTCCTTTGAAGTGGCTTTGGACATTTCATTCTCCGTGAGGAGTTGTCCGGACAGTGGCTGCTGTTGTTGTGTTTGTCTCAGTGTCAGCTCAGAAACATGGACAACATGTTAGAAATGGCCGTCTCCCAGTGAGTGTGAGGACAGGGCAGGCTTTGAGCGAGGCCTGGGCCTCTCCCTGAAGGACACAGGGCCACCATTGTGCTTTTTGCTGACAAACAGAAAGCTTTCAGCCCTCTCTCTCTCTCTCTCTCTCGTGTCTCATCTCACTCACATTCTGCCCCTTCCATTCACTCTGTGCTGCTTTCTGGAGGAGGCTGCCAGCTTTATCTGCCACAGAGCATCTGCCAACAAGAACATCAGATGAAACCTTCCATTCCCCAAGTCCCTCTTTCCTCTCTACTCCTCGCTGTCTTTCCGGAGGAAATGGGATGGGAAGCTGATGGGAAAAGATTTGCAGGGCTCCAGGGACAAGGTGGAGCAGTGGGACTGGCTCGATTGCTCTAGCAGAGAGTCGACACCAGCTGAATGGGCTGAATGGCCTCCTTCATTCTGTGGCTATTCTATGGTTGACACACAATAGATAGTCAATATCTTTTCCCAAAGGGGAGTCTAAAACTAGAGGGCATGGGTTTAAGGTGAGAGGGGAGAGATACAAAAGTGTCCAGAGGGGCAATCTTTTCACACAGAGAGTGATGAGCATCTGGAACAAGCTGCCAGAGGTAGTAGTAGAGATGTGACTGAATACTACACATCCTGGTTTGCCAATGACACAAAACATTAGACAGCATTGTAAGCAGCATCGCTGGAAACATCAGATTGCAAAGAGTTATTCATATTTTGTACATGGACATACTGGTGGAGAGGTTTCAGTGCAGGGAAATGTAAACTGACACAACTTAGATTTAAAAGGGATAGAACAGCGTACTTTAATAAATGATGAAATGACAGAAACAGTGGAAGCTCCAAATGTCCAGATATTTCACAGCTGAATTCGCACAATACACACAGCAATGGATCTGATATTGCGGAATTGTTGTAAATGTGGTTAATCCCAGTACGGAGGCTGTCTTCATGTTACAATGTTAATCTGATCACTCTCATCAAAACAGACTCAACATTTCTGTACAATGTGAGTCAATCATCAGTTCAAATAGTTCAGGTTCAGTGTTTAAAATAACCAGTCACTTTTCTGTGGCTGCTTTGGGAATGTCAGTGGAATGTAGTTCACAGTAAAGTGCGAACAATTGTATTGGGGAATAATTGGAAGCAGTTTCCATTGAGAGCTTCCTGCATTCTGGAAATGTGTGTGATCTATTCAGAGATAGGAAATGGACGGATGAATAAAGATGCAGTTTGTTGTGAATTACATGAGATTGTCTGCCTTGAAGATTCACAAGTTCCATGTGCTGAGAGAAAGGAATGATTAAACAATGTCTATAATTCAAATCCTTCAGACAAGTGAAAAAGCAGGAGAACAACTGAATCCACAAACGCTGCCACAGACAGTATTCGAAGCTTCAACTCCATGTTTGAATGTGAAGGGCTGATTGAAATAAACAGGAGGCCACACTGGGATGCTGAGCAATTTGATTCCTGTTTTTCCTAAAGTTCAAAATAAAAATCTGTGATGAAACATTCCTTGGACAAAGCAGAGGGAATTTTACTCTGTATTTAGCCCATTACAGTATTTGTGTTGGGAACATTTGATGAAGAGTGCAGATTAAACATTATTCTTAACCGCTGGAATTTAAGTTGGGGGCTGATTTAATCAAAAATTGAAAATAATGAGGGAAAGGGAGAGGCTGATAAAGAACAAGTTTTTCTGCTGGCTGGGAACTCCAGGATTTGGGAATATTTGAATGTTAGCCTCAGTTTAGAATTTTAGAATTGTAGAAATGGAAACATTGCCAGATGTGGTGTGGAGTTAGTTTGAAACAATTTTCTGCAAATGGCTTTTGATGCTCAGTCATTTGTTATTATTTTAAACCTGGGGTTGATAGATTTTCCTTCGTCCAAGGGGTTAAGAGACAGAGAGTTAGATCACAGATCAGCCAGGATCTTATTGAATATTGGAACAGGCTTTCAGGAAGATTGTTCCAGATTCCAAACACCCTCTTGATGAAGTGCTTCTCTCACTTCACTTCTGATCCATTTCCCCATCATTTAGAATCTGTGCCCTCTTGTTCCTGACCATCTCTTAAGAGGGAAGAGTTTCTCACTCTTTAACCTGTGGATACCCCTTAGGATCTTGAATCTCTCTCTCAAGTCTCACCTCAGCCTTCTTTTCTCCAAGGAAAACAGTCCCAACCTCTCCAATCTACCCTCGTAGCTACGGATCTTATTCCCTGGAATCATTCTTGTGAATCTCCTCTGCACTCTCTCCAATGTCTTCACATTCCTCCTCAAGTACGGTGCCCAGAAATGGGCACAGTCTCCAGATGAGGCTTAACGAGTGTCTTATACAAGTTCAATATGAACTCCTTACTCTTGTCCTCAATTCCTCCATTAATAAAAGCTGGGATACCATATACTTCATTTACTGCTCTGTCATAATGCCCTGCCACCTTCACTGACGTATGTACATATTAGAATCATAGAATCCCTACAGTGCAGAAGGAGGCCATACAGCCCATCGAGCCTGCGCTGACAACATTTCCACCCAGGCCCTATCCCCGTGATGCAACGTATTTACCCTGATAATACTGGCATGAATTGAGAAATGGTTAACGGACAGAAAACAGAGCTTAGGTACAAATGGGTCATTTTCAGGGTGCCAGGCTGTGACCAGCGGCTTATCACAAGGATCAGTACTCGGGAGCCCAGCTATTCACAATCCATATCATTGATTTGGACGTTTGGGATCAAATGTAATATTTCCGAGTTTGCAGATGACATGAAAGCAGGTGGAAGTGTGAGTTGTGAGCAGGCTGTAGACTCTTCAAGGGGATGTGGGAGAGGCTGAATTAGTGGTGAAACCACACACGGAGTGTTGTGTACAGTTTTATCCTCTTACCTAAGGAAAGACATTCTTGTCCGAGAGGGACTTCAATGACATTTCACTGCATTAATTCCTGGGATGGAGGGATTGTCCTCTGAGGAAAGAAAATGGACTTTTACTTTATGCACTTGAGAAGCATGAGAGGTGACCTCATTCAAACTTGGACAATTCTTACAGGGCTCAGCAGGGTCGAGTCATAGAGGTTTACAGCATGGAAACGCGCTTTGGCCCAACTTGTCCATGCCGCCCAGTTTTTACCATTAAGCTAATCACAATTGCCTGTGTTTCGCCCATATCCCTCTATACCAATCTTACCCATGTAACTGTCTAAATGCTTTTTAAAACAGGGTTTTAAAATTGGATCAGGAATTGGCTAGCGGATAGGAAACAGAGGGTGGTGGTTGATAGTAAATATTCATCATGGAGTGCGGTTACAAGTGGTGTACCTCAGGGATCTGTTTTGGGGCCACTGCTGTTTGTAATATTTATTAATGATCTGGATGAGGGTATAGTTGGGTGGATTAGCAAATTTGCTGATGACACCAAAGTCGGTGGTGTGGTAGACAGTGAGGAAGGGTGTCGTAGTTTGCAGGAAGACTTAGACAGGTTGCAAAGTTGGGCCGAGAGGTGGCGGATGGAGTTTAATGCGGAGAAGTGTGAGGTAATTCACTTTGGTAGGAATAACAGATGTGTTGAGTATAGGGCTAACGGGAGGACTTTGAATAGTGTGGAGGAGCAGAGGGATCTAGGTGTATGTGTGCATAGATCCCTGAAAGTTGGGAATCAAGTAGATAAGGTTGTTAAGAAGGCATATGGTGTCTTGGCGTTTATTGGTAGGGGGATTGAATTTAGGAGTCGTAGCGTTATGTTGCAACTGTACACAACTCTGGTGCGGCCGCACTTGGAGTACTGTGTGCAGTTCTGGTCCCCACATTACAGGAAGGATGTGGAGGCTTTGGAGAGGGTGCAGAGGAGGTTTACCAGGATGTTGCCTGGTATGGAGGGGAGATCCTATGAGGAGAGGCTGAGGGATTTGGGATTGTTTTCGCTGGAAAGGCGGCGGCTAAGAGGGGATCTTATTGAAACATATAAGATGATTAGAGGTTTAGATAGGGTGGATAGTGATAGCCTTTTTCCTCTGATGGAGAAATCCAGCACGAGGGGGCATGGCTTTAAATTGAGGGGGGGTAGTTATAGAACCGATGTCAGGGGTAGGTTCTTTACCCAGAGGGTGGTGAGGGATTGGAATGCCCTGCCAGCATCAGTAGTAAATGCGCCTAGTTTGGGGGCGTTTAAGAGATCCGTAGATAGGTTCATGGATGAAAAGAAATTGGTTTAGGTTGGAGGGTCACAGTTTTTTTTTAACTGGTCGGTGCAACATCGTGGGCCGAAGGGCCTGTTCTGCGCTGTAATGTTCTATGTTCTATGTTCTATGTTCTAAAACATAAAATTGTACCCGCCCCTGCTACTGCCCCTGGCAGCTCATTCCAGACACTCACCACCCTCTGTGTGAAAAGAATTGCCCTCTGGATCCTTTTGTATCTCTCCCCTCTCACCTTAAACCTATGCCCTCTAGTTTTAGACTCCCCTACCTTTGGGAGAAGATATTGACTATCTCGCTGATCTATGCCCCTCATTATTTTACAGACCTCTATAAAATCTCCCCTCAGTCTTCTACGCTACAGGGAAAAAAGTCCCAGTCTGTGCAACCTCTCCTTAAAACCCAAACCATCATGTCCCGGTAGCATCCAAGTAATTCTTTTTTGCACTCTTTCTAGTTTAATAATATCCATTCTAAAATAGGGTGACCAGAACTGTACACAGTATTCCAAGCGTGGCCTTAACAATGTCTTGTACAACTTCAACAAGACGTCCCAACTCCTGTATTCAATGTTCTGACCAATGAAACCAAGCATGCTGAATGCCTTCTTCACCACTCTGTCCACCTGTGACTCCACTGTCAAGAAGCTATGAACATGTAACCCGAGATCTCTTTGTTCTATAACTCTCCCCAACCCCCAAACATGAGCTGAGTAGATACAGGAAGGATGTTTCCCCCGGCTGGGGGCGGTGGGGGGGGGGTGGTGTCTAGAACCATGGCATAGTCGCAGAGTAAGGGGGCAGGACATTTAGGACTGAGATAAGAACATAAGAAATAGGAGCAGGAGTAGTACATCCAGCCCCTCGAGCCTGCCCCGCCATTCAATAAGATCATGGCTGATCTGATGTGGATCAGTTCCACTTACCCTCCTGATCCCCATAACCCCTAATTCCCTTACCGATCAGGAATCCATCTCTCCGTGATTTAAACATATTCAACGAGGTAGCCTCCACCATTTCAGTGGGCAGAGAATTCCAGAGATTCACCACCCTCTGAGAGAAGAAGTTCCTCCTCAACTCTGTCCTAAACTGACCCCCCTTTATTTTGAGGCTGTGCCCTCTAGTTCTAGATTCCTTTCTAAGTGGAAAGAATCTCTCCACCTCGACCCTATCCAGCCCCTTCATTATCTTATAGGTCTCTATTAGATCCCCCCTCAGCCTTCTAAATTCCAACGAGTACAAACCCAATCTGCTCAGTCTCTCCTGATAATCAACACCCCTCATCTCTGGTATCAACCTGGTGAACCTTCTCTGCACTCCCTCCAAGGCCAATATATCCTTCCGCAAATAAGGGGACCAAAACTGCACACAGTATTCCAGCTGCGGCCTCACCAATGCCCTGTACAGATGCAGCAAGACATCTCTGCTTTTATATTCTATCCCCCTTGCGACATAGGCCAACATCCCGTTTGCCTTCTTGATCACCTGTTGCACCTGCAGACTGGGTTTTTGCGTCTCATGCACAAGGACCCCCAGGTCCCTTTGCACAGCAGCATGTTGTAATTTTTTTTCATTTAGATAATAATCCAATTTGTGATTATTTCCTCCAAAGTTAATAACCTCGCATTTGTCAACATTATACTCCATCATCCAGGTCCTCACCCACTCACTCAGCCTGTCCAAATCTCTCTGCAGGCCTTCTACGCCCTCCACACGATACATTTTTCCACTTATCTTTGTGTCGTCTGCAAACTTTGTTACCCTACACTCAGTCGCCTCCTCCAGATCGTCTATATAAATGGTAAATAGTTGAGGCCCCAGTACTGATCCCTGCGGCACGCCACTAGTTACCATCCGCCAACCAGACAAGCACCCATTTATTCCGACTCTCTGCTTCCTGTGAGGAGGAATTTCTTCCCTCAGAGTCATAGAGTGGTACAGTGAAGAAAAGGCCCTTCGACCCATTGAGTCTGCACCAACAGTAACTCCCACTAAAGTTGTGCTAATCCAATTTTCCATCTCTTGTACCATATCTTTGAATGTTGTGATGTTTCAAGTGCTCATCCAAATGCTTTTGAAAGGTTGTAAGGTTTCCGACCTCCACTGCCTTCCCAGGCAGTACTTTCCTGATTCCCATCACCCTCTGAGTGAATGTTTTTCTCAACTCTCCTCTGAATCTCCTGCCCTTTGCCCTAAAACTATGTCCCCTCATGATTGACCCCTCAACCAAGGGGAACAGCTGTTTCCTATTCACCCTGTCCATACCCTCATAATCTTACACACCTCAATCAGCCTTCTCTGCTCTAAAGAAAACAATCCCAACCTATCCAGTCTCTCCTTATAGCTCAAATACTCCATCCCAGGCAACTTGCTGCTGAGCCTCCTCTGTACCCCCTCCAGTGCTATCATATCCTTCCTCTGGTGTGGTGACCAGATCTGCACACGGTACTCCAGCAGTGGCCTAACCAACACTCTGTACAACTCCAGCATTAACTCTTTGCTCTTCTACTCTGCGCCATGACTGATAAAAGCAAGTGTCTCATCTGCCTTCTTTACCAGTTGATTCACCTGCTCTGCTGCCTCCAGGGATCTGTGAATAATTTCCCAAGATCCATATGTTCCTCTGAGCTCCCCAGTGTCCTGCAACTCATTAAATGCTCCCTTGCCTTGTTACTGCTTCCAAAGTGCATCACCTCGCACCTATCAGGGTCAAATACCATCTGCCACTGCTCTGCCTATCTGACCAACCCAGCGATATCTTCCTGTAACCTACAACCTTCTTCCCTATTAACCATCCTACCAATCTTGGTGTCATCTGGAACCTTGCTTATCATTGCCCCCACATTATCATCTGTCTCATTTATGTGTAACAATAATAAGCCCCCCAGCACGGAGCCTTGTGGTGCACCACTGGACACCGGCCTCCAGCCACTCAAACAGCCTTCCAACACCACCCTTTGTGTCCAAATACTAAACCAGTTTCCGATCCATCTCGCCAAGTTTTCCTGAATTCCGTGTGCTTCCAGGATGGTAAATCTTTGGAATTCCCTATCCCAGAGGGCTGTGGAGGCTCAGTCATCGTTCACAGACAGAGATGGATAGGTTTCTACAGATGAAACATATTGCAAAATTTCACCATCTGTGACCCCTTGTTCCAGCCTCTCCCCCCCCCCTCTCCCCACCCCCTCAGCCCCTCAGCTGGAGGGAACAACATCCCTGTATTCAGTCAGTCCAGCCCAGTCAGAATTTATACATTTCAATTCGATCCCCTCTCATTCTTCGGAACTCCAGTGAATACAGGCCCAGTCGACTCAATCTCTCCTCATACGACAATCCTGCCATCCCAGGAATCAGTCTGGTGTGCCTCCGCTGCTCTCCCTCTATGGTAAGTGCAGCATTTCATAGTTACAGAGACAAAAACTGTACACAATATTCCAGGTGTGGTCTCACCGAGGGCCTGTACAGCTGCAGTAAGACATCCTTGCTCCTTTCCTCAAGTTCTCTTGCAATGAAGGCCAACATATCATTTGCCTTCCTAACTGTTTGCTGTAGCTGCATGCTTGCTTTCAGTCTCTTGTGTACTAGGACACCCAGGCCCCTTTGTATATCAACATTTCCCAATCTATCACCATTTAAATAATCCTCTGCCATTCTGCTTCTCTGTCCGAAGTAGTTAAATTCACGTTTGTCCACGTTATACAGCATCTGCCACGCATTTACCCATTCACTCAATTTACTGAAGTCACTGTGAAACATTTTAACATCCTTCTCACTACTCACATTCCCAACAAGTTTCATGGCATCAGCAAACTTGGAAATATTATTTTTGGTTCCCTCATCCAAATCATTGGTGTACATCTCGTGTGTGTCTCAATGTCAGCTCGGAAACATGTACAGCACAATCCCATCCTGTTTCTGTCTTTCTATGGCTCTGTATCTGTATATATCTCTCTCTGAAATTAGAAAAAAGAAAATTACAGCATAAGAACAGGCCCTTCGGCCCTCCAAGCCTGCACCAACCATGTGTGAACTAAAACCCCCTCCCCTTCCAGGGACCATATCCCTCTATTCCCATCCTATTCTTGTATTTCTCCAGACGCCCCTTAAAACGCATTATTGTATCTGCTTCCACTACCTCTCCCAGCAGCGAGTTCCAGGCACCCACCACCCTCTGTGTAAAAACTTGCCTCGTACATCTCCTTTAAACCTTGTCCCTAGCACCTCAAACCTGTGCCCCCTAGTAATTGACTCTTCAACCCTGGGAAATAGCTCCTGACTATCCACTCTGTCCATGCCTCTCATAATCTTGTAGACTTCTATCAGGTCACCCCCCTTGCCTCCATCATTCCAGTGAGAACAAACCAAGTTTCTCCAAACTCTCCTCATAGCTAATGCCCTCCATACCCGGCAACATCCTGGTAAATCTTTTCTGTACCCTCTCCAAAGCCTCCACATCCTTCCAGTAGTGTGGCGACCAGAATTGAACACTATATTCCAAGTGCGGCCTAACAATGGTTCTATAAAGCTGCAACATGGCTTGCCAATTTTTAAACTCAATGCGTGTGGCGTCAAAAGTTTGCTTATTTCCTAAATAACACTGACAACATTTCAAAACCGCTCCATTGTCGGTGAAACACTTTTGGAAACCCTAAAGCCATGAATAGTACTTTAGAAATGTCCATCCCCAAGTTGCTGTGAGGACATTCAGAGTCAGTGTGTGACTTGGGTCAAAGATAGACCAGCGAGGTCTCTCCCTTAATGGCATTGAGTGACTCTTTAGCTTTTTTATGATGAGCAGAAACCTTTCATCTCTCTTGTGTCTAATTCATTCCAATTCTGTCCCTGACATGAATCAGTTGTGACTTTCTGTAGGAGCTGGAATGTTCTCTCTGGCGACAGAGAATCCATTGAGAGGAGGATCAGGTGTGACCTTTCTCTCCTGGAATCCATCTTTCCTGTTTGTGTCTTGTAGATTGTGTGTGGAGAGAGCAGAGGGAAAAGGCTGAGTGGATTTGTAATGAACAGGGGTTTGCTTTCATTCACAAACTGGAGCTGAAGCCAACGTGTGCAGATGTGAAGAATGGAGATCAGAAAAGGACCATGGGTAGAATTGGAGACTATTCTGCCCATCCAGATGTGCTGTCTTTTTGGAAGAGAAATCGAGTTAATCTCTATTTACAGAGGGAGAAGGGATTCCTCCTCCATTCTATATCTGTTTAGTTTTAGGCTGTCTGAGTGTGAGTGTTAGTGTGTGCGCATATTTTTCTCAATCTGCCTGTCTCTCAGTCCCCCTGCTCCCAGAATCTGTTTCTCTCTCCACAGATGCTGCCTGACCTGTTTGGTATGTCCTTATGTTCTGTTTCAGTATCTGAGGAGTTGCGTATGGTGCTGAACATTGTGCAATCATCAGCGAACATCCGCGCTTCAGACCTTGTGATGGAGGGAAGGTCAGTGTTGGAGCAGCTGAAGATGGTTGGGGCCTCGGACACTCACCCTGCGGAACTCCTGCAGGGACATCCCGGGACTGAGAGGATCGGCTTTGAGATAATCGGCACATTGGGGGAAAGGTTGAAATCCAGAGGATGCTGAATTCAGGTAAATGGCGACAGCGGCAACATGAGGAAATGTTTCTAACGTAGTGAGTGTCCAGTATCTGGAATGTACTGTCTGAGGGCGAGGTGGAAGCGGATTCCATCATGGACTTCCGGGGACGTTGAATGGGAAGCTGAAGGGGAAATATTTACAGGGTGACGGGGAAAGGGTGGAGGAGTGGGAATCGTGACATTGCTCTTGCAGAGTGTCGCACTGGCTTGATGGGGCTGAATGGCCTCCTGTGCTGTCACCGTTCTATGATTCAGATGCAAGTTATCTTCTCAGTGTCTATTAGACCCCACTCTTTCCTCCATGATCAGTTACAGCATTTTAAGTTCAGATCCCAGAACGTTTTATTTGGGGATTTGAGGAGTGATTTGTTTTCCAGCCTGGCCGAGAATTTGATGCTGTAACTGAAGCCACAATGGAATGATCCTGAGGTCAGATTATGATCCACTGAGACACAGCTGGCTCCGAGCTTCCCTGAAAAATGTCGCTGTTGTGTTCCCGGCCAGATGATTTCTCCGTCTTGTGTCGGCCGGCTGTGCCACAAGGATCTGGACTTTGTTCCCAGATGTTCACAATGTTTATCAATGATTTGGATGTGGGGACCTAATGTAATATTTCCAAGTTTGCGGATGACACAAAGCTCGGTGGGAATGTGAGTTGTGAGGAAAATGCAAAGTGGCTTCAAGAGGATTTGGACAGACATTGTCTCTCAGTGCCTCTCTCAATCTGGCTCTCTCTTTCTCTCAAAGAACAAAGAACAATACAGCACAGGAACAGGCCCTTCGGCCCTCCAAGCCCGCGCCGCTCCCCGGTCCAGGATTGAATCCTGAATCCAGGATCCCCGCCCAATTTTCCAGCCTATCTACATACCAATATCCTATCCACCGAGCTGTCCTTCACAGCTACGATGCTTTGTTCATTACAACCTATTAATTCACCCCCACCCCCCCATTCCAGACCATGTGATCTCCAGGGAGAGGCGAAAACCCAGAGTGAAAAACCCCAGGGCCAATATGGGGAAAAAAAATCTGGGAAATTCCTCTCCGACCCCCTGAGGCGATCGAAACGAGTCCAGGAGATCACAATGGCCCCGATCGGAAAATGCTTCCCAACCCTAGTCATTTCCACTTCCACGAACACCATATGAATTCCCTGCCCCCGAGACAGGTTCCCAACTATCCGCAGTCTCACTCTGTACTGGCACCAGCAAGATGATCATAGAATGAAGCCTTGAAACGAGAAACCAGGAACAATTAGCCCGCGCCGCTCCCTGGTCCAAACTAGACCACTCTTTTGTATCCCTCCATTCCCACTCCGTTCATATAGCTGTCTAGATAAGTCTTAAACGTTCCCAGTGTGTCCGCCTCCACCACCTTGCCCGGCAACACATTCCAGGCCCCCACGACCCTCTGTGTGAAATATGTCCTTCTGATATCTGTGTTAAACCTCCCCCCCTTCACCTTGAACCTATGACCCCTCGTGAACGTCACCACCGACCCGGGGAAAAGCTTCCCACCGTTCACCCTATCTATGCCTTTCATAATTTTATACACCTCTATTAAGTCTCCCCTCATCCTCCGTCTTTCCAAGGAGAACAACCCCAGTTTCCCCAATCTCTCCTCATAACCAAGCCCCTCCATACCAGGCAACATCCTGGTAAACCTCCTCTGTACTCTCTCCAAAGCCTCCACGTCCTTCTGGTAGTGTGGCGACCAGAACTGGACGCAGTATTCCAAATGCGGCCGAACCAACGTTCTATACATCTGCAACATCAGACCCCAACTTTTATACTCTATGCCTCGTCCGATAAAGGCAAGCATGCCATATGCCTTCTTCACCACCTTCTCCACCTGTGACGTCACCTTCAAAGATCTGTGGACTTGCACACCCAGGTCCCTCTGCGTCTCAACACCCTTTATGGTTCTTCCATTTATCGTGTAGCTCCTCCCTACATTATTCCCACCAAAATGCATCACTTCGCATTTATCAGGATTGAACTCCATCTGCCATTTCCTTGCCCAAATTTCCAGCCTATCTGTATCCTTCTGTAGCCTCTGACAATGCTCCTCACTATCTGCAAGTCCTGCCAGTTTTGTGTCGTCCGCAACCTTACTGATCACCCCAGTTACTCCTTCTTCCAGATCATTTATATAAATCACAAACAGCAGAGGTCCCAATACAGAGCCCTGCGGTACACCACTAGTCACAGGCCTCCAGCCGGAAAAAGACCCTTCCACTACCACCCTCTGTCTTCTATGACCAAGCCACTCTCCTTGACCCTGTCATCTGTTGGTCTCTGCATCTCTCGCTCTCTCTCTCTCTGGGAATTTGTAAAAACATATCCACTAACATGCACACAGACAGAAACATACATACACACACACACACACACACATAAACACACACACATACGCGACTGTGAGAATTGTCACAGATCAATCCCAATATCAGTGAGTAATCTCCAATTCAATAGTTTGTGACCAGGTTGTGCAACATGCATTGAAATGTGGCAATATGGAAGTTGGCTGGACAGCTGGTTTGAGATGCACAAAGTCTCCAACACGTCATGAAAGCCCAACCCTTTCAACATTTCCCCTGGCCTGAGGTGTGGTAAATCACCGCCAGTGAGTTCTCCCCCTCAAAGGGGAGAGAAGCAGATCGTCATCTGGGACTGTGGTCACTTTTCCTTTCCCGATGTTCAACTTTATTTCCCTTCCTCAATTTCTGCTCATCTCCAAGAGACTCGAGTGAAATTCACCCAATCTTTCAACACCAATATTACACACACAATACTGGAGCAATTGGACATTTCACACAACACCCAATAGCTGGTAACAAGACCAAACAAAAACCGTTCCAAACAAGAGTGGTGGCACCAGCTGACCCACACAAATATATAACTTTAAAGGAATATTCGTCTATCCATCCAGCTGACTCTCTTTCTCTGTCTACCTAACAGAGAGATTTTTCAGTGCAGTAACAACTGAAACAGGGTAGAATGTAGGAATAAGAAAGACAGGAACTTGTGTAAAATAAAACTGAGACACAGGTGAGTTGAGTAATGAATGAAAGAAGGCCGAACACAGCAGTATCTCCGATGATGCTGAATGTAAGAGAAACAGATCAAATCTATTCCTGGGGAAGTGCAGCAACAGCTTAGAAATTGTCGGGTGCGGTGTCGATAGAGGCATGGCTGCGTGCGTTAATAACTGTGACTTCACTGAGTGCATTGGAAACAGTGACATAGTTGAGTGAAGCAATAACGAAGTAAAGACCAATTGTAGTATATACAGAGGGATGGCCCCATGCATTAAGAAGAGAAACTGTATCTAGTTTCTAGGGGTGGCACAGTGGTTAGCACTGCAGCCTCTCAGCGCCAGGGACCCGGGTTCAATTCCCGACTTGCGTCACTGTCTGTGTGGAGTCTGCATGTTCTCCCCATGTCTGGGTTTCCTCCGAGTGCTCCGGTTTCCTCCCACAGTCTGAAAGACATGCTGTTCGGTGGAATGGCCGTGCTAAATTCTCCCTCAGTGAAGCCGAACAACGCCGGAGTGTGGCAACTAGGGGATTTTCACAGCAACTTCATTGCAGTGTTAATGTAAGCCTACTTGTGACACTAATAAATAACATTTAAACTGTATAAAGTGTTATATACACAGATACAGTGCTGAGGTAAAGAGAAATGGAGACATGCTCCACATTCATTACCCAGACATGGTCTAGTTTATTTTTTATAAAGAGTGACATGGTTAAATGCAGTGATAATTTAAGCAGGTTCCCTCCCTAACAGCACTGTGGGTGTACCTACACCACACAGACAGCAGCGGGTTCAAGACGGCAGCTCACCACCACCTTCTCCAGGGCAACTAGGAATGGGCAATAAATGCTGACCTAGCCAGTGACACCCACATCACAAGAATCAATAAATATTCATCTAACCCAGCACATTGTCCAATGAAATATCAATCCATACATGGTATTAATACAGTGAGAACTCAGAAAGGGTTGATTGTAGTGTCCACAGCAGCATGGTGTAATGTAGTATTCACTGAGACAACTGAGCGTATAAACAGCGACTGGGTTGAGTGCAGTGATAACTGGGAAAGGAGCTAATGTCCGGGATTCTCCGGCTGTTCACTCGTGGGGAATTCTCTGCTCTCGTTCCCCTGCCTCTGGTTTCCTGCTAGCGTGAGGTGACTTCAATGGGAAATCCCATTGACAGCGACAGGACCAAAAACTCCCTCTGCTAGTGAACGGTGTGTCAGCTCTCAATGCCCAGAAAGCTGCTGAGGGGAGACTGGAGGATCCCAGAAACTATGTTAAAAATAGTCATATTGGCAACAGCAGGAAATTATTACATCCCAAACTCAGTAATATTCACAATGATATTCTCCAATCAGCTGAAGGGCAGAATTTACTGATACAAGACCCAGATTGTAATAATTGAGGGAGGTTTAGGGCAGAGATTACTGATACCAGGCCCAGATTGTAATAACAGAGAGGTTTAGGGCAGAGATTACTGATACCAGGCCCAGATTGTAATAACTGAGAGAGGTTTCGGGCAGAGATTACTGATACAAGGCCCAGATTGTAATAACTGAGAGAGGTTTAGGGCAGAGATTACTGATACCAGGCCCAGATTGTAATAACTGAGAGAGGTTTGGGGCAGAGATTACTGATACCAGGCCTAGATTGTAATAACTGAGGGAGGTTTAGGGCAGAGATTACTGATACCAGGCCCAGATTGTAATAACTGAGAGAGGTTTAGGGCAGAGATTACTGATACAAGTCCCAGATGCTACACATCCTGGTTTGCCAATGACACAAAACATTAGACAGCATTGTAAGCAGCATCACTGGAAACATCAGATTGCAAAGAGTTATTCATATTTTGTACATGGACATACTGGTGGAGAGGTTTCAGTGCAGGGAAATGTAATTTGACACAACTTAGATTTAAAAGGGATAGAACAACGCACTTTAATAAATGATGAAATGACAGAAACAGTGGAAGCTCCAAATGTCCAGATATTTCACAGCTGAATTCACACAATACACACAGCAATGGATCTGATATTGCAGAATTGTTGTAAATGTGGTTAATCTCAGTACGGAGGCTGTCTTCATGTTACAATGTTAATCTGATCACTCTCATCAAAACAGACTCAACATTTCTGTACAATGTGAGTCAATCATCAGCTCAAATAGTTCAGGTTCAGTGTTTAAAATAACCAATCACTTTTCTGTGGCTGCTTTGGGAATGTCAGTGGAATGTAGTTTACAGTCAAGTGCGAACAATTGTATTGGGGAATAATTGGAAGCAGTTTCCATTGAGAGCTTCCTGCATTCTGGAAATGTGTGTGATCCATTCAGAGATAGGAAATGGACGGATGAATAAAGATGCAGTTTGTTGTTAATTACATGAGATTGTCTGCCTTGAAGATTCACAAGTTCCATGTGCTGAGAGAAAGGAATGATTAAACAATGTCTATAATTCAAATCCTTCAGACAAGTGAAAAAGCAGGAGAACAACTGAATCCACAAACGCTGCCACAGACAGTATTCGAAGCTTCAACTTCATGTTTGAATGTGAAGGGCTGATTGAAATAAACAGGAGGCCACACTGGGATGCTGAGCAATTTGATTCCTGTTTTTCCTAAACTTCAAAATAAAAATCTGTGCTGAAACATTCCTTGGACAAAGCAGAGGGAATTTTACTCTGTATTTAGCCCATTCCAGTATTTGTGTTGTGAACATTTGATGAACAGTGCAGATTAAACATTATTCTTAACCGCTGGAATTTAAGTTGGGGGCTGATTTAATCAAACATTGAAAATAATGAGGGAAAGGGAGAGGCTGATAAAGAACAAGTTTTTCTGCTGGCTGGGAACTCCAGGATTTGGGAATATTTGAATGTTAGCCTCAGTTTAGAATTTTAGAATTGTAGAAATGGAAACATTGCCAGATGTGGTGTGGAGTTAGTTTGAAACAATCTTCTGCAAATGGCTATTGATGCTCAGTCACTTGTTATTATTTTAAACCTGGGGTTGATAGATTTTCCTTCGTCCAAGGGGTTAAGAGACAGAGAGTTAGATCACAGATCAGCCAGGATCTTATTGAATATTGGAACAGGCTTTCAGGAAGATTGTTCCAGATTCCAAACACCCTCTTGATGAAGTGCTTTTTCTCACTTCACTTCTGATCCAGTTCCCCATCATTTAGAATCTGTGCCCTCAAGTTCATGACCATCTCTTGAGAGGGAAGAGTTTCTCACTCTTTGACCTGTGGATACCCCTTAGGATCTTGAATCTCTCTCTCAAGTCTCACCTCAGCCTTCTTTTCTCCAAGGAAAACAGTCCCAACCTCTCCAATCTACCCTCGTAGCTCCGGATCTTATTCCCTGGAATCATTTTTGTGAATCTCCTCTGCACTCTCTCCAATGTCTTCACATCCCTCCTCAAGTACGGTGCCCAGAACTGGGCAGAGTCTCCAGATGAGGCTTAACGAGTGTCTTATACAAGTTCAATATGAACTCCTTACTCTTGTCCTCAATCCCTCCACTAATAAAAGCTGGGATACCATATACTTCATTTACTGCTCTGTCAAAGTGCCCTGCCACCTTCACTGACGTATGTACATATTAGAATCATAGAATCCCGACAGTGCAGAAGGAGGCCATACAGCCCATCGAGCCTGCGCTGACAACATTCCCACCCAGGCCCTATCCCCGTGATGCAACGTATTTACCCTGATAATACTGGCATGAATTGAGAAATGGTTAACGGACAGAAAACAGAGCTTAGGTACAAATGGGTCATTTTCAGGGTGCCAGGCTGTGACCAGCGGCTTATCACAAGGATCAGTCCGCGGGAGCCCAGCTATTCACAATCCATATCATTGATTTGGACGTTTGGGATCAAATGTAATATTTCCGAGCTTGCAGATGACATGAAAGCAGGTGGAAGTGTGAGTTGTGAGGAGGATGTAGACTCTTCAAGGGGATGTGGGAGAGGCTGAATTAGTGGTGAAACCACACACGGAGTGTTGTGTACAGTTTTATCCTCTTACCTAAGGAAAGACATTCTTGTCCGAGAGGGACTTCAATGACATTTCACTGCATTAATTCCTGGGATGGAGGGATTGTCCTCTGAGGAAAGAAAATGGACTTTTACTTTATGCACTTGAGAAGCATGAGAGGTGACCTCATTCAAACTTGGACAATTCTTACAGGGCTCAGCAGGGTCGAGTCATAGAGGTTTACAGCTTGGAAACGCGCTTTGGCCCAACTTGTCCATGCCGCCCAGTTTTTACCATTAAGCTAATCACAATTGCCTGTGTTTCGCCCATATCCCTCTATACCAATCTTATCCATGTAACTGTCTAAATGCTTTTTAAAACATAAAGTTGTACCCGCCCCTGCTACTGCCCCTGGCAGCTCATTCCAGACACTCACCACCCTCTGTGTGAAAAGAATTGCCCTCTGGACCCTTTTGTATCTCTCCCCTCTCACCTTAAACCTATGCCCTCTAGTTTTAGACTCCCCTACCTTTGGGAGAAGATATTGACTATCTCGCTGATCTATGCCCCTCATTATTTTACAGACCTCTATAAAATCTCCCCTCAGTCTTCTACGCTACAGGGAAAAAAGTCCCAGTCTGTGCAACCTCTCCTTAAAACCCAAACCATCAAGTCCCGGTAGAATCCAAGTAAATCGTTTTTGCACTCTTTCTAGTTTAATAATATCCATTCTAAAATAGGGTGACCAGAACTGTACACAGTATTCCAAGCGTGGCCTTAACAATATCTTATACAACTTCAACAAGACGTCCCAACTCCTGTATTCAATGTTCTGACCAATGAAACCAAGCATGCTGAATGCCTTCTTCACCACTCTGTCCACCTGTGACTCCACTGTCAAGAAGCTATGAACATGTACCCCGAGATCTCTTTGTTCTATAACTCTCCCCAACCCCCAAACATGAGCTGAGTAGATACAGGAAGGATGTTTCCCCCGGCTGGGGGCGGTGGGGGGGGGGGGGGGGCTGTGGGGGGGTGTGGTGTCTAGAACCATGGCATAGTCGCAGAGTAAGGGGGCAGGACATTTAGGACTGAGATAAGAACATAAGAAATAGGAGCAGGAGTAGTACATCCAGCCCCTCGAGCCTGCCCCGCCATTCAATAAGATCATGGCTGATCTGATGTGGATCAGTTCCACTTACCCTCCTGATCCCCATAACCCCTAATTCCCTTACCGATCAGGAATCCATCTCTCCGTGATTTAAACATATTCAACGAGGTAGCCTCCACCACTTCAGTGGGCAGAGAATTCCAGAGATTCGCCACCCTCTGAGAGAAGAAGTTCCTCCTCAACTCTGTCCGAAACTGACCCCCCTTTATTTTGAGGCTGTGCCCTCTCGTTCTAGCTTCCTTTCTAAGTGGAAAGAATCTCTCCACCTCGACCCTATCCAGCCCCTTCATTATCTTATAGGTCTCTATTAGATCCCCCCTCAGCCTTCTAAATTCCAACGAGTACAAACCCAATCTGCTCAGTCTCTCCTGATAATCAACACCCCTCATCTCTGGTATCAACCTGGTGAACCTTCTCTGCACTCCCTCCAAGGCCAATATATCCTTCCGCAAATAAGGGGACCAAGACTGCACACAGTATTCCAGCTGCGGCCTCACCAATGCCCTGTACAGATGCAGCAAGACATCTCTGCTTTTATATTCTATCCCCCTTGCGATATCGGCCAACATCCCGTTTGCCTTCTTGATCACCTGTTGCACCTGCAGACTGGGTTTTTGCGTCTCATGCACAAGGACCCCCAGGTCCCTTTGCACAGCAGCATGTTGTAATTTCTTTCCACTTAGATAATAATCCAATTTGTGATTATTTCCTCCAAAGTTAATAACCTCGCATTTGTCAACGTTATACTCCATCTGCCAGGTCCTCACCCACTCACTCAGCCTGTCCAAATCTCTCTGCAGGCCTTCTACGCCCTCCACACGATACATTTTTCCACTTATCTTTGTGTCGTCTGCAAACTTTGTTACCGTACACTCAGTCCCCTCCTCCAGATCGTCTATATAAATGGTAAATAGTTGAGGCCCCAGTACTGATCCCTGCGGCACGCCACTAGTTACCATCCGCCAACCAGACAAGCACCCATTTATTCCGACTCTCTGCTTCCTGTGAGGAGGAATTTCTTCCCTCAGAGTCATAGAGTGGTACAGTGAAGAAAAGGCCCTTCGACCCATTGAGTCTGCACCAACAGTAACTACCACTAAAGTTGTGCTAATCCAATTTTCCATCTCTTGTACCATATCTTTGAATGTTGTGATGTTTCAAGTGCTCATCCAAATGCTTTTGAAAGGTTGTAAGGTTTCCGACCTCCACTGCCTTCCCAGGCAGTACTTTCCTGATTCCCATCACCCTCTGAGTGAATGTTTTTATCAACTCTCCTCTGAATCTCCTGCCCTTTGCCCTAAAACTATGTCCCCTCATGATTGACCCCTCAACCAAGGGGAACAGCTGTTTCCTATTCACCCTGTCCATACCCCTCATAATCTTACACACCTCAATCAGCCTTCTCTGCTCTAAAGAAAACAATCCTAACCTATCCAGTCTCTCCTTATAGCTCAAATACTCCATCCCAGGCAACTTGCTGCTGAGCCTCCTCTGTACCCCCTCGAGTGCTATCTTATCCTTCCTCTGGTGTGGTGACCAGATCTGCACACGGTACTCCAGCTGTGGCCTAACCAACACTCTGTACAACTCCAACATTAACTCTTTGCTCTTCTACTCTGCGCCATGACTGATAAAAGCAAGTGTCTCATCTGCCTTCTTTACCAGTTGATTCACCTGCTCTGCTGCCTCCAGGGATCTGTGAATAATTTCCCAAGATCCATATGTTCCTCTGAGCTCCCCAGTGTCCTGCAACTCATTAAATGCTCCCTTGCCTTGTTACTGCTTCCAAAGTGCATCACCTCGCACCTATCAGGGTCAAATACCATCTGCCACTGCTCTGCCTATCTGACCAACCCAGCGATATCTTCCTGTAACCTACAACCTTCTTCACTATTAACCATCCTACCAATCTTGGTGTCATCTGGAACCTTGCTTATCATTGCCCCCACATTATCATCTGTCTCATTTATGTGTAACAATAATAAGCCCCCCAGCACGGAGCCTTGTGGTGCACCACTGGACACCGGCCTCCAGCCACTCAAACAGCCTTCCAACACCACCCTTTGTGTCCAATTACTAAACCAGTTTCCGATCCATCTCGCCAAGTTTTCCTGAATTCCGTGTGCTTCCAGGATGGTAAATCTTTGGAATTCCCTATCCCAGAGGGCTGTGGAGGCTCAGTCATCGTTCACAGACTGAGATGGATAGGTTTCTACTGATTAAACATATTGCAAAGTTTCACCATCTGTGACCCCTTGTTCCAGCCTCTCCGCCCAACCCCCCTCTCCCCACCCCCTCAGCCCCTCAGCTGGAGGAAACAACATCCCTGTATTCAGTCAGTGCAGCCCAGTCAGAATTTATACATTTCAATTCGATCCCCTCTCATTCTTCGGAACTCCAGTGAATACAGGCCCAGTCGACTCAATCTCTCCTCATACGACAATCCTGCCATCCCAGGAATCAGTCTGGTGTGCCTCCGCTGCTCTCCCTCTATGGTAAGTGCAGCATTTCATAGTTACAGAGACAAAAACTGTACACAATATTCCAGGTGTGGTCTCACCGAGGGCCTGTACAGCTGCAGTAAGACATCCTTGCTCCTTTCCTCAAGTTCTCTTGCAATGAAGGCCAACATATCATTTGCCTTCCTAACTGTTTGCTGTAGCTGCATGCTTGCTTTCAGTCTCTGGTGTACTAGGACACCCAGGTCCCTTTGTATCTCAACATTTCCCAATC
The DNA here is from genome assembly GCF_964213995.1 of Mustelus asterias. NCBI lineage: Eukaryota > Metazoa > Chordata > Chondrichthyes > Carcharhiniformes > Triakidae > Mustelus > Mustelus asterias. The sequence goes on along the minus strand of NW_027592529.1, from coordinate 1,210 downwards.
TATCACCATTTAAATAACCCTCTGCCATTCTGCTTCTCTGTCCGAAGTAGTTAAATTCACGTTTGTCCACGTTATACAGCATCTGCCACGCATTTACCCATTCACTCAATTTTCTGAAGTCACTGTGAAACATTTTAACATCCTTCTCACTACTCACATTCCCAACAAGTTTCATGGCATCAGCAAACTGGGAAATATTATTTTTGGTTCCCTCATCCAAATCATTGGTGTACACCTCGTGTGTGTCTCAATGTCAGCTCGGAAACATGTACAGCACAATCCCATCCTGTCTCTGTCTTTCTATGGCTCTGTATCTGTATATATCTCTCTCTGAAATTAGAAAAAAGAAAATTACAGCACAAGAACAGGCCCTTCGGCCCTCCAAGCCTGCACCAACCATGTGTGAACTAAAACCCCCTCCCCTTCCAGGGACCATATCCCTCTATTCCCATCCTATTCTTGTATTTCTCCAGACGCCCCTTAAAACGCATTATTGTATCTGCTTCCACTACCTCTCCCAGCAGCGAGTTCCAGGCACCCACCACCCTCTGTGTAAAAAACTTGCCTCGTACATCTCCTTTAAACCTTGTCCCTCGCACCTTAAACCTGTGCCCCCTAGTAATTGACTCTTCAACCCTGGGAAATAGCTCCTGTCTATCCACTCTGTCCATGCCTCTCATAATCTTGTAGACTTCTATCAGGTCACCCCCCCTTGCCTCCATCATTCCAGTGAGAACAAACCAAGTTTCTCCAAACTCTCCTCATAGCTAATGCCCTCCATACCCGGCAACATCCTGGTAAATCTTTTCTGTACCCTCTCCAAAGCCTCCACATCCTTCCAGTAGTGTGGCGACTAGAATTGAACACTATATTCCAAGTGCGGCCTAACAATGGTTCTATAAAGCTGCAACATGGCTTGCCAATTTTTAAACTCAATGCGTGTGGCATCAAAAGTTTGCTTATTTCCTAAATAACACTGACAACATTTCAAAACCGCTCCATTGTCGGTGAAACACTTTTGGAAACCCTAAAGCCATGAATAGTACTATAGAAATGTCCATCCCCAAGTTGCTGTGAGGACATTCAGAGTCAGTGTGTGACTTGGGTCAAAGACAGACCAGCGAGGTCTCTCCCTTAATGACATTGAGGGACTCTTTAGCTTTTTTATGATGAGCAGAAACCTTTCATCTCTCTTGTGTCTAATTCATTC
>NW_027592528.1:0-51794 GCF_964213995.1 Mustelus asterias | reverse complement strand
GGATTGGGGAGCGAGGGGGATTGGGGAGCGAGGGGGATTGGGGAGCGAGGGGGATTGGGGAGTGGGGGGGATTGGGGAGTGAGGGAATATTGGGAAGTGAGGAAGATTGGGGAGTGAGGGGGATCGGGGAGTGAGGGGGATCGGGGAGTGAGGGGGATTGGGGAGTGAGGGGGATCGGGGAGTGAGGGGGATTGGGGAGTGAGGGGGATCGGGGAGTGAGGGGGATCGGGGAGTGAGGGGGATTGGGGAGTGAGGGGATATTGGGGAGTGAGGGGGATCGGGGAGTGAGGGGGATTGGGGAGTGAGGGGGATCGGGGAGTGAGGGGGATCGGGGAGTGAGGGGGATCGGGGAGTGAGGGGAAGGGGTATCTGGGAGTGGGGGGGGTATTGGGGTAGTTTGGGGAGGGGGTGATTGGGGGAGTCAGGAGGGGGTTGAGGTATTGGGATGACGTGTCAGAGTGGGGAAGGGGGGTTGCCCCGGACTGTGGAGACTCAGGAAGGGGCCAATGGGGATGAGGTTGGGGTAGGAAATGAATGGTGGGGTTGGGGGGCTGTCTGTTAGGGACAGGGAAGGGGGAGGGGGGGCAACTGGGGCATTGGTTGGCCCTGTTGGGTGGGGGGGGAGGGGGAGGGGCGAGAGAGGTCACGGGGAAGGGTGAGGGGGTGAGATTAGGGTTGGGGTATTTTGCGAGGGCCGGTCCAGTGAGGTGGGGGGCGGGGGGGTGGGAGTATGACGGGAATGGGGTACGGAGTGAGGGAATGGAGGTGGGGCGGGGGGGGGGGGAGAGTGCAGCGGGGTGGGGGAGGGGGAGGGATGGGGGGGTGCCCTCTTTGTCCCTTGTGACTCCCCGTTCCTTCCCTTTCCCCCCACCCTGGGGTGTGGGTGGAGGTGGGGGGGGGGTCACTGCCACGAGACCCATCGGGGTAAACCCGATGGGGGGAGGGGGTGGGTTCGGGGTGGGGGGGTCACGGCAGCAAGATTCAATGGCGGGAGTCAAGACCGCAGCGATAAAGCAGGATTATTCCATCTGGCCAAAATTAAATGCTGGGGGAATTGAAGGGAATGTGTGTGTGTGTCAGGCCAGGAACCAAGCCCCTTTATCTCCAGCTGCGAACTAAGGGGTTTGCCCCCCCCCCTCCCCCCCACCGTGTCTGCATGGGTTTCCTCCGGATTCCCCTCCACAATCTGAAAGATGTGCGGGTTTGGGTGCATTCGGCCGAGTTAAAGGGGAAAGGAGTGGAAGGGAGGGAGGGAGGGGGAGGGAGGGGAGGGGGAGGGGAGGGGGAGGGAGGGAGGGGAGGGGGAGGGGAGGGGGAGGGAGGGGGAGGGAGGGAGGGGAGGGGGGGAGGGAGGGGAGGGGGAGGGAGGGAGGGGAGGGGGGGAGGGAGGGAGGGGAGGGGGGGAGGGAGGGAGGGAGGGGAGGGGGAAGGAGGGAGGGAGGGGGAAGGAGGGAGGGAGGGAGGGGGAGGGAGGGAGGGGAGGGGAGGGGGAGGGAGGGAGGGGAGGGGAGGGGGAGGGAGGGAGGGGAGAGGGGGAGGGACACTGATTGACACCTCGTGAAAGATACTGCAGTGCCCCACCCTCCCCCACCCCCTCCCTCATCTGCCCAAAGTGGTGGGAGATGGCATGCGGACCACCTGGCCAACAGCTCCCCAACCTGGGGGGGGCAAGCAAGCCGGTCGCACCTCCCGACACCTCCCCCCCCCCCCAGCCCCGCATCCCACTATTCCAACCTTACCCCACGCAGACCTGGAACTGAATTTGGTGGGGGGGTGCGGGAACATTCAATATTTTCCCCACAATACGATCCCCTCAAATAGAGTGCAATAGCAAGCGGGGTATTGCTCAGGGGAAAGGGGGGATAAATCGACACTTTCCCCTCGATACCCGTGCTACCGCAATGGCGGCACGGTGGCACAGTGTTTAGCACCGCTGCTTCACAGCTCCAGGGGACCCGGGTTCGATTCCCGGCTCGGGTCACTGTCTGTGTGGGAGTTTGCACATTCTCCTCGTGTCTGCGTGGGTTTCCTCCGGGTGCTCCGGTTCCCTTCCACAGTCCAAAGATGTGCAGGTTAGGTTGATTGGCCAGGTTAAAATTGCCCCTTAGAGTCCTGAGATGTGTAGGTTAGAGGGATTAGTGGGTAAATATGTAGGGATATGGGGGTCGGGCCTGGGTGGGATTGTGGTCGGTGCAGACTCGATGGGCCGAATGGCCTCTTTCTGCACTGTAGGGATTCTATGATACCCCACCCCTCAAACAGAGTGCAATAGCAAGCGGGGGTTTGCTCAAGGGAAGTGGGGTGGGGGGGGGAGGTCAATCGACACTTTCCCCTCAATACTAACCCTTCAAACAGAGTGCAATAGCAAGCGCGAGTTTGCTCAGAGGAGGGGGTACCTGACCTGATGGGGTTTTCAAATAACGAGCTACTCACTTTTGACGTCCAATGGAGCTCCGTTGCCGGCGCCATAGCCACAGCGGGCCGGTGAGGGTGGAAAAGACCCTACGCCAAAGCGTCAGGCCCCCATTTGTTTTTCATGCAGGTTGACGCATTCATTGGCGGGTCGGCTTCACCGGCCCGGCCAACGCCTCCTGAGTGACCCGAGGGTCGGCCCGGACACCTGGAAAAGAATTAGGGGGCCGTCAGTGAGGGAGGGCGACTCTCGGTGGACCCCACAGACACACACACATACGGACCGCACACACACTCATACACACGGACCCCCTTTAAATAAATTCAAAGGGAATTAATCTCACAGTTAGGGAGAATCATTGTGGACCCCACACACTCACACACGCCATGGGCCCCCTTTAAATAAATTAAAAGGGCAACAATCTGTCAGCACGGGAGGGAGAATGGCTGCGACCCCCACACAGACACTTATCCGGGCCCCATTCAAATAAGTTAAGAGGGCAACATTCTGCCAACGAGGGAGAGAGAATCACTGCGGACCCCACACACACACACACACACCCCGGACCCCTTTTAAATAAATTAAAAGGGCAACACCCTGTCACGGAGGGAGAATCACTGTGGACCCCACACACACACACACCCCGGACCCCTTTTAAATAAATTAAAAGGGCAACACTCTGTCACGGAGGGAGAATCACTGTGGACCCCACACACTCCCCCGCCCATACACACACAGATGCCCTTTAAATAAATTAAAAGGGCAACAGTCTGTCAGTGAGAGAGAACCATTGTGGATAACACACACACACACAACCAGATACCTTTTGAATAAATTAAAAGGGCAACAGTCTGTCAGTGAGAGAGGGATAATCACTGTGGACCCCACACACACACATACGCACGCATGCACACCTGGACCCTTTTTAAATAAATTAAAATGGCAACAGTCTGTCAGTGAGGGAGTATCACTGCAGATCCCACACATGCGCGAGCGAGACGGGACCCCCTTTAAATATATTAAAAGGGCAATAATCTTACAGTTAGGGAAGGAAAATAATTGCGGATCTCACACACACACATACAGACCCCACACATATACGGACCCCACACACACTCATACACACAGACCCCCTTAAAATAAATTCAAAGGGAATTAATCTCACAGTTAGGGAGGGAGAATCATTGTGGACCCCACACACTCACACCCAGATCCACTTTAAATAAATTAAAAGGGAAACAATCTGTGTCGGTGGGCCAGTCGACTTCTCCCCCTCAGGTGGACCCCACGCCAGGTCCGTACCACCCTCTCTCCCATCCCACCACCCCCCGTAGAACAGATTAAACGGTGGAACGGCGGAAGTCTTTTCCCACGGATTCCCGGAGCCTGTGAGGGAATTGTGGTCAGTGCAGACTCGATGGGCCGAATGGCCTCTTTCTGTACTGTAGGGATTCTATGTTTCTAAATTGTCCCTTAGTGTCCAAAGATGCGCAGGTTAGTGTTTGTGATTTTTATTAATGACTTAGAGGAGGGGGCTGAAGAGTGGATCAGTAAATTTGCTGATGACACCAAGATTGGTGGAGTAGTGGATGAGGTGGAGGGCTGTTGTAGGCTGCAAAGAGACATAGATAGGATGTAAAGCTGGGCTGAAAAATGGCAAATGGAGTTTAACCCTGATAAATGTGAGGTGATTCATTTTGGTAGGACTAATTTAAATGTGGATTACAGGGTCAAAGGTAGGGTTCTGAAGACTGTGTAGGAACAGAGAGATCTTGGGGTTCATATCCACAGATCTCTAAAGGTTGCCACTCAAGTGGATAGAGCTGTGAAGAAGGCCTACTTTTCCAATTCAATCAAATCAAATCCAATTCAGAGTCTCAACAAGTTGAGACATTTCAGATCCAGGCTGGCAAGACAGGGCGAGCGACCAAAACCACCCTGTCCTGGGCCCGATCTACATGAGCCAAGCTGATTGGAGAAAGGGGAGGTTCCTCCTCCAAGACTTGAGCTCATTTGCATCTTAGCCAAAAGGCCGAGATGCCGCTTTAAAAAATTGCTCCATATGAAACATATGAAGCTTCAGCGTAACCTCATGACCTCAACCAAGTGCGGCCGACCATGGGCTGCCGACCATACTACACTTGATCTTAGCCAAGAAGGCCTATAGTGTGTTAGCGTTTATTAACATGGCGTTGGAGTTTAAGAGCCGTGGGGTTATGCTGCAACTGTACAGGACCTTGGTGAGACCACATTTGGAATATTGTGTGCAGTTCTGGTCACCTCACTATAAGAAGGATGTGGAAGCGCTGGAAAGAGTGCAGAGGAGATTTACCAGGATGCTGCCTGGTTTGGAGGGTAGGTCTTATGAGGAAAGGTTGAGGGAGCCAGGGCTGTTCTCTCTGGAGCGGAGGAGGCTGAGGGGAGACTTAACAGAGGTTTTTAAAATGATGAAGGGGATAGATAGAGTGAACGTTCAAAGACTATTTCCTCAGGTGGATGGAGCTATTACAAGGGGGCATAACTATAGGGTTCGTGGTGGGAGATATAGGAAGGATGTCCGAGGTAGGTTCTTTACTCAGAGAGTGGTTGGGGTGTGGAATGGACTGCCTGCAGGGATAGTGGAGTCAGACACTTTAGGAACATTTAAGCGGTTATTGGATAGGCACATGGAGCACACCAGGATGATAGGGAGTGGGATCGCTTGATCTTGGTTTCAGATAAAGCTCGGCACAACATCGAGGGCCGAAGGGCCTGTTCTGTGCTGTACTGTTCTCTGTTAGGTGGATTGGCCATGCTAAATTGCCCCTTAGTGTCCAAAGATGTTCAGATTAGGTGGATTGGCCATGCTAAATTGCCCCTTAATGTCCAAGAATGTATAAATTGGGTGAATTGGCCATGCTAAATTGCCCCTTAATAGAACAAAGAACAAAGAACAGTACAGCACAGGAAACAGGCCCTTCGGCCCTCCAAGCCTGTGCCGCTCCTTGGTCCAACTAGACCAATCGTTTGTATCCCTCCATTCCCAGGCTGCTCATGTGACTATCCAGGTAAGTCTTAAACGATGTCAGCGTGCCTGCCTCCACCACCCTACTTGGCAGCGCATTCCAGGCCCCCACCACCCTCTGTGTAAAAAACGTCCCTCTGATGTCTGAGTTATACTTCGCCCCTCTCAGCTTGAGCCCGTGACCCCTCGTGATCGTCACCTCCGACCTGGGAAAAAGCTTCCCACTGTTCACCCTATCTATACCCTTCATAATCTTGTATACCTCTATTAGATCTCCCCTCATTCTCCGTCTTTCCAAGGAGAACAATCCCAGTCTACCCAATCTCTCCTCATAGCTAAGACCCTCCATACCAGGCAACATCCTGGTAAACCTTCTCTGCACTCTCTCCAATGCCTCCACGTCCTTCTGGTAGTGCGGCGACCAGAACTGGACGCAGTACTCCAAATGCGGCCTAACCAGCGTTCTATACAGCTGCATCATCAGACTCCAGCTTTTATACTCTATACCCCGTCCTATAAAGGCAAGCATACCATATGCCTTCTTCACCACCTTCTCCACCTGTGTTGCCACCTTCAAGGATTTGTGGACTTGCACACCTAGGTCCCTCTGTGTTTCTATACTCCTGATGACTCTGCCATTTATTGTATAACTCCTCCCTACATTATTTCTTCCAAAATGCATCACTTCGCATTTATCCGGATTAAATTCCATCTGCCACCTCTCCGCCCAATTTTCCAGCCTATCTATATCCTGCTGTATTGCCTGACAATGCTCTTCGCTATCCGCAATTCCAGCCATGTAAAATGTAAAAAATATACAGGTTAGGTGGATTGGGTATGCAAAATTGCCCCTTAGTGTCCAAAGATGTGCAGGTTAGGTGGATTGGCCATGCTAAATTGTCCCTTAATGTCCAAAGATGTGTAAATTGGGTGGATTGGCCGTGCTAAATTGCCCCTTAATGTACAAAGATGTAGAGGTTAGCTGGATTAGCCGCACTGAATTGCCCCCTAGTGGCCAAAGATGTGCAGGTTAGGTGGATTGGCCATGCTAAATTATCCCTTCGTGTCCAAATATCTGCAGGTTAGGTGGATTTGCCATGCTAAATTGCCCCTTAGTGTCCAAAGATGTGCAGGTTAGGTGGATTGGCCATGCTAAATTGTCCCTTAGTGTCCAAAGATGTGCAGGTTAGGTGGATTGGCCATGCTAAATTGTCCCTGAGTGTCCAAAGATGTGCAGGTTAGGGGGACTGGCCATGCTAAATTGTCCCTTAGTGTCCAAAGATGTGTAGGTTAGGGGGACTGGCCATGCTAAATTGTCCCTTAGTGTCCAACGTTGTGTAGGTTAGATCACAACATCATAGAATCATAGATGGATTGGCCATGCTAAATTGCCCCTTCGTGTCCAAAACTTGTAGGTTAGGTGGATTGGCCATGCTAAATTGTCCCTTAGTGTCCAAAGATGTGCAGGTTAGGTGGATTGGCCATGCTAAATTGCCCTTTAATGTCCAAAGATGTGCAGGTTAGGTGGATTGGCCATGCTAAATTGCCCCTTAGTGTCAAAAGGTTCATAGGTTGGGTGGATTGGCCATGCTAAATTGCCCCTTAGTGTCCAAAGATGTGTAGGTTAGTTGGATTGGTCATGCTAAATTGCCCCTCAGTGTCCAAAGATGTACAGATTAGGTGCATTGGCCATGCTAAATTGTCCCTTAGTGTCCAAAGATGTGCAGGTTAGGTGGATTGGCCATGCTAAATTGTCCCTGAGTGTCCAAAGATGTGCAGGTTAGGGGGACTGGCCATGCTAAATTGTCCCTTAGTGTCCAAAGATGTGTAGGTTAGGGGGACTGGCCATGCTAAATTGTCCCTTAGTGTCCAACGTTGTGTAGGTTAGATCACAACATCATAGAATCATAGATGGATTGGCCATGCTAAATTGCCCCTTCGTGTCCAAAACTTGTAGGTTAGGTGGATTGGCCATGCTAAATTGTCCCTTAGTGTCCAAAGATGTGCAGGTTAGGTGGATTGGCCATGCTAAATTGCCCCTTAGTGTCAAAAGGTTCATAGGTTGGGTGGATTGGCCATGCTAAATTGCCCCTTAGTGTCCAAAGATGTGTAGGTTAGTTGGATTGGTCATGCTAAATTGCCCCTTAGTGTCCAAAGATGTACAGATTAGGTGCATTGGCCATGCTAAATTGCCCCTTAGTGTCCAAAGATGTACAGATTAGGTGCATTGGCCATGCTAAATTGCCCCTTAGTGTCAAAAGGTTCATAGGTTGGGTGGATTGGCCATGCTAAATTGCCCCTTAGTGTCCAAAGATGTGTAGGTTAGTTGGATTGGTCATGCTAAATTGCCCCTTAGTGTCCAAAGATGTACAGATTAGGTGCATTGGCCATGCTAAATTGCCCCTTAGTGTCCAAAGATGTACAGATTAGGTGCATTGGCCATGCTAAATTGCCCCTTAGTGTCCAAAGATGTACAGATTAGGTGCATTGGCCCTGGTAAATTAGAGTCATAGAGGATTACAGCATGGAAACAGGCCCTTATTTTTTAAAACCCCTAAACTAATCCCAATTGCCCGCATTTGGCCCATATCCCTCTATACCCATCGTACCCATGTAACTATCTAAATGCTTTTTAAACGATGAAATTGTACCCGCCTCTACTACTGCCTCTGGCAGCTTGTTCCAGACACTCACCACCCTCTGTGTGAAAAAACTGCCCCTCTGGACACTTTTGTATCTCTCCCCTCTCACCTTAAACCTATGCCCTCTAGTTTTAGACTCCCCTACCTTTGGGAAAAGATACTGACTATCTAGCTGATCTGTGCCCCTCATTATTTTATAGACCTCTATAAGATCACCCCTCAGCCTCCTACACTCCAGAGAAAAAAGTCCCAGTCTATCCAGCCTCTCCTTATAACTCAATCCATCAAGTCCCGGTAGCATCCTAGTAAATCTTTTCTGCGCTCTTTCAAGTTTAATAATGTCCTTTCTATAATAGGGTGATCAGAATTGCACACAGTATTCCAAGTGTGGCCTTACCAATGTCTTGTACAACTTCAACAAGACGTCCCAACTCCTGTATTCAATGTTCTGACCGATGAAACCAAGCATGCCGAATGCCTTCTTCACCACTCTGTCCACCTGTGACTCCACTTTCAAGGAGCTATGAACCTGTACCCCGAGATCTCTTTGTTCTGTAACTCTCCCCAACGCCCTACCATTAACTGAGTAAGTCCTGCCCTGGTTCAATCTACCAAAATGCATCACCTCACATTTGTCTAAATTAAACTCCATCTGCCATTCGTCAGCCCACTGGCCCAATTGATCAAGATCCCGTTGCAATCAGAGATAACTTTCTTCACTGTCCACTATGTCACCAATCTTGGTGTCATCTGCAAACTTACTAACCATACCCCCTATATTCTCATCCAAATCATTAATATAAATGACAAATAACAGTGGGCCCAGCACTGATCCTTGAGGCACACCACTGGTCACAGGCCTCCAGTTTGAAAAACAACCCTCTACAACCACCCTCTGACTTCTGTCATAGAATCATAGAAATCCTACAGTACAGAAAGAGGCCATTCGGCCCATCGAGTCTGCACCAACCACAATCCCACCCAGGCCCTATCCCCATATCTCTACATATTTACCCACTAATCCCACTAACCTACGCATCCCAGGACACAAAGGGCAATTTTTAACCTGGCCAATCAACCTAACTCGCACATCTTTGGACTGTGGGAGGAAACCGGAGCACCCGGAGGAAACCCACGCAGACACGAGGAGAATGTGCAAACTCCACACAGACAGTGACCCGAGCCGGGAATCGAACCCGGGTCCCTGGAGCTGTGAAGCAGCAGTGCTAACCACTGTGCTACCGTGCCGCCCGTGCCGTGTCAAGAAGCCAATTTTGTATCCATTTAGATACCGCACTGTGGATCCTGTGAGATTTAACTTTATGCAACAACCTACCATGCAGTACCCTTTATTTGCCCTTTAGTGTCCAAAGATGTGCAGGATAGGGGGATTGGCCATGGTAAATTGCCCCTTAATGTCCAAAGTTGTACAGGTTAGGTGGATTGGCCGTGCTAAATTGCCCCTTAATGTCCAAAGTTGTACAGGTTAGGTGGATTGGCCATGCTAAATTGCCCTTCATGTCCACAGATGTGCAGGTTAGGTGAATTGGCCATGCTGAATTGCCCTTTAGTGTCCAGGATATGTAAATTGGGTGGATTGGCCATGCTAAATTGCCCCTTAATGTCCAAAGATGTGCAGGTTAGGTGGATTGGCCATGCTAAATTGCCCCTTAATGTCCAAAGATGTGCAGGTTAGGTGGATTGGCCATGCTAAATTGCCCCTTAATGTCCAAAGATGTGCAGGTTAGGTGGATTGGCCATGCTAAATTGCCCCTTAGTGTCCAAAGATGTGTAAATTGGGTGAATTAGCCATGCTAAATTGCCCTTTAATGTAAAAAATGGACAGGTTAGGTGGATTGGGTATGCTAAATTGCCCCTTAGAACATAGAACATAAGAGGCCCTTCGGCCCTCGATGTTGCGCCGACCAGTGAAACCAATCTAAAGCCCCTCTAATCTACACTATTCCAATATCATCCATATGTTTATCCAATAACCATTTGAATGCTCTTAATGTTGACGAGTCCACTACTGCTGCAGGCAGGGCATTCCACACCCTTACTACTCTCTGAGTAAAGAACCTACCTCTAACATCTGTCCTATATCTATCACCCCTCAATTTAAAGCTATGTCCCCTCGTGCTAGCCATCACCATCCGAGGAAAAAGGCTCTCACTATCCACCCTATCTAATCCTCTGATCATCTTGTATGCCTCTATTAAGTCACCTCTTAACCTTCTTCTCTCTAACGAAAACAACCTCAAGTCCCTCAGCCTTTCCTCATACGACCTTCCCACCATACCAGGCAACATCCTGGTAAATCTCCTCTGCACCCTTTCCAACACTTCCACATCCTTCCTATAATACGGCGACCAGAACTGTACATAATACTCCAAATGCGGCCGCACCAGAGTTTTGTACAGTTGCAGCATGACCTCCTGGCTCCGAAACTCAATCCCTCTACCAATAAAATCTAACATACCGTACGCCTTCTTAACAACCCTATCAACCTGGATGCCAACTTTCAGGGATCTATGCACATGAACACCCAGATCCCTCTGTTCATCCACACTACCAAGTATCTTACCATTAGCCCAGTACTCTGTATTCCTGTTACTTCTTCCAAAGTGAATCACCTCACACTTGTCTGCATTAAACTCCATTTGCCACCTCTCTGCCCAGCTCTGCAGCTTATCTATGTCCCTCTGTAACCTGCCACTTCCCTCCGCACTGTCTACAACTCCACCAACTTCAGTGTCATCCGCAAATTTACTAATCCATCCTTCCATGCCCTCATCCAGGTCATTAATAAAAATGACAAACAGCAGTGGCCCCAAAACAGATCCTTGCGGTACACCACTAGTAACTGAACTCCAGGATGAACATTTCCCATCAACCACCACCCTCTGTTTTCTTACAGCTAGCCAATTCCTGATCCAAACCACTAAATCACCCTCAATCCCATTCAATAAGGTTTGTGAGGCACGACCTACCCTTCACAAAACCGTGCTGACTATCCCTAATCAAATTATTCCTTTCCAGATTATTATAAATCCTCTCTCTTATCATCCTTTCCAAAACTTTGCCCACAACAGACGTAAGGCTCACCGGTCTATAATTACCAGGGTTGTCCCTAACTCCCCTTCTTGAACAAGGGGCAACATTTGCTATCCTCCAGTCTTCTGGCACTGTTCCTGTAGACAATGACGACACAAAGATCAAAGCCAAAGGCTGCAATCTCTTCTCACGCCTCCCAGAGAATCCTAGGATAAATCCCATCCGGCCCAGGGGACTTATCTATTTTTACCCTTTCCAGAATTACTAACACCTCCTCCTTATGAACCTCAATCCCGTCCAGTCCAACAGCCTGCATCTCAGTACTCCCCTCAACAACACTGTCCCTCTCCAGTGTGAATACCGACAAAAAATATTCATTTAGTGCCTCTCCTATCTCTTCAGACTCCACGCACAACTTCCCACTCCTGTCCTTGACTGGCCCTAATCTTGCCCTAGTCATTCTTTTACTCCTGACATACCTATAGAAAGCTTTAGGGTTTTCCTTGATCCTACCTGCCAAAGACTTCTCATGTCCCCTCCTGGCTCTTCTTAACTCTTTCTTTAGGTCCTTCCTGGCTAACTTGTAACTCTCAAGCGCCCTAACTGAGCCTTCACGTCTCATCTTAACATAAGTCTCCTTCTTCCTCTTCACAGGAGATTCAACCTCTTTAGTAAACCACGATTCCCTCACACGACTGCTTCCTCCCTGCCTGACAGGTACATATTTATCAAGGACGCTTAGTAGCTGTTCCTTGAACAAGCTCCACATTACAATTGTGCCCATCCCCTGCAGTTTCCTTCCCCAACCTATGCCACCTAAATCTCGCCTAATCGCATCATAATTTCCTTTCCCCAGCTATAACTCTTGCCCTTAGGTACATACCTATCCCTTTCCATTGCTAAGGTAAACGTAATCGAATTGTGGTCACTGTCACCAAAGTGCTCACCTACCTCCAAATCTAACACCTGGCCTGGTTCATTACCCAGTACCAAATCCAATGTGGCCTCGCCTCTTGTTGGTCTATCTACATACTGTGTCAGGAAGCCTTCCTGCAGACACTGGACAAAAACTGACCCCTCTAAAGTACTCAAACTATAGCTTTTCCAGTCAATATTTGTAAAGTTAAAGTCCCCCAGTACAACTACCCTGTTACTTTCGCTCCTATCCAGAATCATCTTTGCAATCCTTTCCTCTACATCTCTGGAACTTTTTGGAGGTCTATAAAAAACTCCCAACAGAGTGACCTTTCCTGTTTCTAACCTCAGCCCATACTACCTCAGTAGACGAGTCCTCATCAAATGTCCTTTCTGCCACCGTAATACTGTCCTTGACTAACAATGCCACACCTCCCCCTCTTTTACCACCTTCCCTGATCTTACTGAAACATCTAAACCCCGGAACCTGCAACAACCATTCCTGTCCCTGCTCTATCCATGTCTCCGAGATGGCCACAACATTGAAATCCCAGGTACCAACCCATGCTGCAAGTTCACCCACCTTATTCCGGATGCTCCTGGCGTTGAAGTATACACACTTCAAACCACCTTCCTGCCTGCCGGTACACTCCTGCGACCCTGAAACCTCATCCATGACCTCACTACTCTCAACCTCCTGTACATTGGAGCTACAATTCAGGTACCCACCCCCCTGCTGAATTAGTTTAAACCCTCCCGAAGAGCATTAGCAGATTACTCCCCCAAGATATTGGTACTCCTCTGGTTCAGGTGCAGACCATTCTGTTTGTAGAGGTCCCACCTACCCCAGAAAGAGCCCCAATTGTCCAGGTATCTGAAACCCTCCCTCCTGCACCATTCCTGTAACCACGTGTTCAACTGCTCTCTCTCCCTATTCCTCCCATCACTATCACGTGGCACGGGTAGCAAACCAGATATAACAACTTTGTTTGTTTGAGCCCTAAGTTTCCACCCTAACTCCCTGAATTCCTGCCTTACATCCCCATCCCTTTTCCTACCTATGTCTTGTGTGCCTATGTGAACCACAACTTGGTGCTGGTCCCCCTCCCCCTTAAGAATTTCGAAAACACGATTCGAGACATCACGGACTCTGGCTCCTGGGAGGCAACCCACCGACCGCGTCCAAAGTGTCCAAAGATCTACAGGTTAGGTGGAGTGGCCATGCTAAGTTGCCCCTTAGTGTCCAAAGATGTGTCAGTTAGGTGGAGTGGCCATGCTAAATTGTCCCTTAGTGTCCAAAGATGTGCAGGTTAGGTGGATTGGCCATGCTAAATTGTCCCTTAGTGTCCAAAGATGTGCAGGTTAGGTGGATTGGCCATGCTAAATTGCCCCTTAGTGTCCAAAGATGTGTCAGTTAGGTGGATTGGCCATGCTAAATTGTCCCTTAGTGTCCAAAGATGTGCAGGTTCGGTGGATTGGCCATGCTAAATTGCCCCTTAGTGTCCAAAGATGTGTCAGTTAGGTGGAGTGGCCATGCTAAATTGTCCCTTAGTGTCCAAAGATGTGCAGGTTAGGTGGATTGGCCATGCTAAATTGTCCCTTAGTGTCCAAAGATGTGCAGGTTAGGTGGATTGGCCATGCTAAATTGTCCCTTAGTGTCCAAAGATGTGCAGGTTAGGTGGATTGGCCATGCTAAATTTCCCATTAGTGTCCAAAGATGTGCAGGTTAGGCGGATTGGCCATGCTAAATTACCCCGTAATGTCCAAAGATGTACAGGTTAGGTGGATTGGCCATGCTAAATTGTCCCTTAGTGTCCAAAGATGTGCAGGTTAGGTGGATTGGCCATGCTAAATTTCCCATTAGTGTCCAAAGATGTGCGGGTTAGGTGGATTGGCCATGCTAAATTGTCCCTTAGTGTCCAAAGATGTGCAGGTTAGGTGGAGTGGCCATGCTAAATTGTCCCTTAGTGTCCAAAGATGTGCAGGTTAGGTGGAGTGGCCATGCTAAATTGCCCCTTAGTGTCCAAAGATGTGCAGGTTAGGTGGATTGGCCGTGCTAAATTGCCCCTTAATGTCCAAAGATGTGCGGGTTAGGTGGATTGGCCATGCTAAATTGTCCCTTAGTGTCCAAAGATGGACAGGATAGCTGGATTTGCCATGCTAAATCACCCTTTAGTGTCTAAAGTTCTGCAGGTTAGGTGGATTGGGCATGCTAAATTGCCCCCTAGTGTCCAAAGATGTAGTGGATAGATGTGTAAATTGGATGGATTGGCCATGGTAAATTCCCCTTAGTTTCCAAAGATGAACAGATTAGGTGGAATGGCTATGCTAAATTGCCCCTTAATGTCCAAAGTTATACAGGTTAGGTGGAACTGCCATGCTAAATTGTTCCTCAGTGTCCAAAGGTGCACAGGTTAGGTGGATTGGCCATGTTAAATTGCCTCTTGGTGTCCAAAGATGTAGTGGATAGGTGGACTGGCCATGCTAAATTGCCCCTTAGTGTCCAAAGATGTGTAAATTGGGTGAATTGGCCACGCTAAATTGTCCCTTAATGTCCAATGATGTACAGGTTAAGTGGATTGGCCATGCTAAATTGCCCCTTAGTGTCCAAAGATATGCAGGATAGGTGGATTGGCCATGCTAAATTGTCCCTTAGTGTCCAAAAATGTGTAGGTTAGGTGGATTGGCCATGCTAAATTGCCCCTTTGTGTCCAAAGGCGCACAAGTTAGGTGGATTGGCCGTGCTAAATTGCCCCTTAATGTCCAAAGTTGTACAGGTTAGGTGGATTGGCCATGCTAAATTGTCCCTCAGTGACCAAAGATGTGCAGGTTAGGTGGATTGGCCATGCTAAATTGCCCCTTAGTGACCAAAGATGTGCAGGTTAGGTGTATTGGCCACGCTAAATTGCCCCTTAGTGTCCAAAGATGTGCGGGTTAGATGGATTGGCCGTGCTAATTTGCCCCTTAGTGTCCAAAGATGTGCAGGTTAGGGGGAAACAGAGGAGTAAATGTGTTGGGTTACGGGGATGGGCTTGGGTCGGATGCTCTTTTGGAGAGTCGGTGCAGACCTGATGGGCTGAATGGCCTCCTTCTGCGCTGTAAGGATTCTATGAAGCCCAGTCAAAAGCCTTTCATGTGGAACCTTCCCCCCCACCCCACCTTCGCGTGCTGAAGGTGTCGCCAAGCACTGAGGCTGATATACCTGGAGCCCGGAATAAATGCCGGGATTGGATCACCGGGAATGCTCACCATTGAACACTGTGCAGTCATCGGCGAACATCCCCACTTCTGACCTTATGATGAAGGGAAGGTCTTTGATGAAGCAGCTGAAGATGGTTGGGCCTGGGACACTACCCTGAGGGACTCCTGCTGAGATGTCCCAGAGCTGAGATGACTGACTCTCCACAACCACAACCATCTTCCTATGTACCAGGTATCACTTCAACCTGCTGAGAGTTTGCCCCCTGATACCCATTGATTCCAGTTTCGCTCGGGCTCCTTGATGCAACACTCAGTCGAATGCGGCCTTGATAGGAAAGGTAGGATTCGAGAGCCGTGGAGACAGAGGGTAGTGGTGAAGAAGGCATATGGTCTGCTTGCCTTTATAGGATGGGGTATAGAGTATAAAAGCTGGAGTCTGATGATGCAGCTGTATAGAACGCTGGTTAGGCCACATTTGGAGTACTGCGTCCAGTTCTGGTCGCCGCACTACCAGAAGGACGTGGAGGCGTTAGAGAGAATGCAGAGAAGGTTTACCAGGATGTTGCCTGGTATGGAGGGTCTTAGCTATGAGGAGAGATTGGGTAAACTGGGGTTGTTCTCCCTGGAAAGACGGAGAATGAGGGGAGACCTGATAGAGGTGTACAAGATTAAGAAGGGGATAGATAGGGTGAACGGTGGGAAGCTTTTTCCCAGGTCGGAGGTGACGATCACGAGGGGTCACGGGCTCAAGCGGAGAGGGGCGAAGTATAACTCAGATATCAGAGGGACGTTTTTTACACAGAGGGTGGTGGGGGCCTGGAATGCGCTGCCAAGTAGGGTGGTGGAGGCAGGCACGCTGACATCGTTTAAGACTTACCTGGATAGTCACATGAGCAGCCTGGGAATGGAGGGATACAAACGATTGGTCTAGTTGGACCAAGGAGCGGCACAGGCTTGGAGGGCCGAAGGGCCTGTTTCCTGTGCTGTACTGTTCTTTGATGTCAAGGGTTGTCACTCTCACCTCATCACGAAGTGTAATGTGTTCAAAATTTTCGGTCATATTCAATGAAGGTTGTCACACCAGACTAAGGTTGACGGGATTGGAGGAAGGATGGGCGATATATATTAACTAGATTGAGGATTGGTTAACAGACAGGAAGTCAGACTAACAAAGGTGACATTTCGGAATGAAGGCCAAGGACGAATGGAGCACCATACGGATCAGTGGTTTATCTTTACCATCCACAATCTTTGTCAGTAACTTCGATGGGGGGCGGGGGGGGGGGACGGAACTGAGCACTACATATCCAAGATTGTGAATGATCCAAAGGACTTCAAGGTTATAGGTGTTCAGATCACCAACAACATGTCCTGGTCCCTCCACACATACTGAAAGGCTCGGGATAGAGTGGGCATGGCGGAGATGTTTCCATCAGTCGGAGAGACTCGGATCCGAGGGCCTCAGATTGAAGGGTCGACCCTTTAGAACCGAGATGAGGAACATAGAACATAGAACATTACAGCGCAGAACAGGCCCTTCGGCCCACGATGTTGCACCGACCAGTTAAAAAAAAAACTGTGACCCTCCAACCTAAACCAATTTCTTTTCGTCCATGAACCTATCTACGGATCTCTTAAACGCCCCCAAACTAGGCGCATTTACTACTGATGCTGGCAGGGCATTCCAATCCCTCACCACCCTCTGGGTAAAGAACCTACCCCTGACATCGGTTCTATAACTACCCCCCCTCAATTTAAAGCCATGCCCCCTCGTGCTGGATTTCTCCATCAGAGGAAAAAGGCTATCACTATCCACCCTATCTAAACCTCTAATCATCTTATATGTTTCAATAAGATCCCCTCTTAGCCGCCGCCTTTCCAGCGAAAACAATCCCAAATCCCTCAGCCTCTCCTCATAGGATCTCCCCTCCATACCAGGCAACATCCTGGTAAACCTCCTCTGCACCCTCTCCAAAGCCTCCACATCCTTCCTGTAATGTGGGGACCAGAACTGCACACAGTACTCCAAGTGCGGCCGCACCAGAGTTGTGTACAGTTGCAACATAACGCTACGACTCCTAAATTCAATCCCCCTACCAATAAACGCCAAGACACCATAAGCCTTCTTAACAACCTTATCTACTTGATTCCCAACTTTCAGGGATCTATGCACACATACACCTAGATCCCTCTGCTCCTCCACACTATTCAAAGTCCTCCCGTTAGCCCTATACTCAACACATCTGTTATTCCTACCAAAGTGAATTACCTCACACTTCTCCGCATTAAACTCCATCCGCCACCTCTCGGCCCAACTTTGCAACCTGTCTAAGTCTTCCTGCAAACTACGACACCCTTCCTCACTGTCTACCACACCACCGACTTTGGTGTCATCAGCAAATTTGCTAATCCACCCAACTATACCCTCATCCAGATCATTAATAAATATTACAAACAGCAGTGGCCCCAAAACAGATCCCTGAGGTACACCACTTGTAACCGCACTCCATGATGAATATTTACTATCAACCACCACCCTCTGTTTCCTATCCGCTAGCCAATTCCTGATCCAATTTCCTAGATCACCCCCAATCCCATACATCTGCATTTTCTGCAGAAGCCTACCATGGTGAACCTTATCAAATGCCTTACTAAAATCCATATATACCACGTCCACTGCCTTGCCCCCATCCACCTCCTTGGTCACTTTCTCAAAAAACTCAATAAGGTTAGTAAGGCACGACCTACCTGCCACAAAACCATGCTGACTATCACCTATCAATTCATTACTCTCCAAATAACTATAAATCCTATCCCTTATAATTTTTTCCAACATCTTGCCGACAACAGAAGTGAGACTCACCGGTCTATAATTCCCGGGGAAGTCTCTGTTCCCCTTCTTAAACAATGGGACAACATTCGCTAACCTCCAATCTTCTGGTACTATACCAGAGGCCAATGACGACCTGAAGATCAGAGCCAGAGGCTCTGCAATCACTTCTCTTGCCTCCCAGAGAATCCTTGGATAAATCCCATCCGGACCAGGGGATTTATCTATTTTCAGACCCTCCAGAATATCCTGCACATCCTCCTTATCAACTGTAATACTGTCTATTCTACTCCCTTGCAACCCAGTGTCCTCCTCAGCTATATTCATGTCCCCTTGCGTGAACACCGAAGAGAAATATTGGTTCAATGCTTCACCAATCTCCTCCGGTTCCACACATAACTTCCCTCTGCCATCTATAACTGGCCCTAAACTTGCCCTAACCAACCTTCTGTTCTTGACATACCTATAGAACGCCTTAGGATTCTCTTTAACCCTATCCGCCAAAGTCTTCTCATGTCCCCTTTTAGCCCTTCTAAGCTCGCTCTTCAACTCCCTCTTAGCCAATCTAAAGCTTTCTAGTGCACTACCCGAGTGCTCACGTCTCATCCGAACATAAGCCTCCTTTTTCTTTTTAACCAACAAAGAAACTTTTTTGGTGCACCACGGTTCCCTAGCCCTACCAATTCCTCCTTGCCTGACAGGGACATACCTATCACAGACTCGCAGTAGCTGCTCCTTGAAAAAACTCCACATGTCGGACGTTCCCAGTCCCTGTAATCTCCTAGTCCAACCTATGTTTCCTAATTCTCTCCTAATAGCCTCATAATTACCCTTCCCCCAGCTAAAACCATTGGCCCGAGGTTCATGCCTATCCCTTTCCATCACTAAGGTGAACGTAACCGAATTGTGGTCACTATCACCAAAATGCACACCAACTTCCAAGTCTAGCACCTGGTCTGGCTCATTTCCCAGCACCAGATCCAATATAGCCTCACCTCTAGTTGGCCTGTCTACATACTGAGTCAAAAAACCTTCCTGCACGCTTTGAACAAAAACTGACCCCTCTAACGAGCTAGAGCTATAACAATTCCAGTCAATATTAGTCAAGTTAAAATCCCCCATAACAATTGCCCTCTTACTTTCACTCCTCAGCAGGATTGACTCCGCAATCCTTTCCTCAACCTCTCTAGAACTTTTAGGAGGTCTATAAAAGACTCCCAACAGGGTGACCTCTCCTCTCCTATTTCTAATCTCCGCCCATACTACCTCAACAGATAAGTCCTCATCAAACCTCCTCTCTGACACTGTGATACAATCTCTGACCAATAATGCTACCCCTCCCCCTCTTCTACCTCCTTCCCTACTTCGACTAAAACATTTGAACCCCGGGACCTGCAGCATCCATTCCTGCCCCTGCTCTATCCATGTCTCTGAAATAGCCACAACATCGAAGTCCCAGGTACTGATCCACGCTGCAAGTTCACCCACTTTATTGCGAATACTCCTGGCATTGAAGTATACACATTTCAAACCCTGCTCCACCCCACCTCTGCAATGCCGTGCATTGCAGTCCCCATCCATGCATCCCTCACTTTCAGCCCCACTACTCAGGATCCCTCCCCCCACCCCGAATCAGTTTAAACCTCCCTGCATGGCCTTAGCAAATTTACCCCCCAGGATATTGGTCCCCTTCTGATTAAGGTGTAGACCATCCTTCTCATAGAGGTCACACCTTCCCCAGTATGAGCCCCAATTGCTTAAGTACCTGAACCCCTCCCTCCTGCACCATCCCCTCAGCCATGAATTCAAACCTTCCCTCTCCCTATTCCTCTCTAAACTATCCCGTGGTACAGGCAAGAGTCCAGAGATAACCACTCTGTCAGTCTTGGCCTTTAGTTTCCACCCCAACTCCATAAATCCCTGCCTAATATCCCCTTCCCCTATCCTCCCTATGTCGTGTGTCCCCACATGTACAATAACTTGTGGTTTATCTCCCTCCCCCCTAAGAGTCCTGAATACCCTGTCAGACACATCCCGGACCCCAGCCCCTGGTAGGCAACACACCAACCCTGAGTCCCTACCTTTAGTTCCGACCCTCCTATCTGTCTCCTTAATTGTGGAGTCCCCAATCACAAGGCCCAGTCTTTTACAGCCCCTAACCACCTGAGCTTTCTCACTCGGCTCACCCCCAGAGATCTGCTCTCTATGCTCAGTTGTGTATACTTCAATGCCAGGAGGAATTTCTTCAGCCGGAGGGTGGGGAATCTGTGGAATTGATCGCCACAGAAAGCTGTGGAGGCCGGGTCAGTGAGTGTCTTTAAGGTAGAGATAGATAGGTTCTTGATTGGTTAAGAAAGCCCACCAAAGCCTCTACTTTCTCAGAAGACTAAAGGAAATTTGGCATGTCCGCTCCGACTCTCGCCAACTTTTACAGATGCGCCATAGAAAGCAATCTTTCTGGTTGTATCACAGCTCGGTCTGGGCTCCTGCTCTGCCCAAGACCGCAAGGAACTACAAAGGGTCATGAACGAAATCTAGTCCATCACACAAACCAGCCTCCCATCCACTGACTCTGTCTACACTTCCCTCTGCCTCGGCAAAGCAGCCAGCATAATCAAGGACCCCACGCACCCCGGACATTCTCTCTTCCACCTTCTTCCGTCGGGAAAAAGATATAAAAGTCTGATTTTGATTTGATTTAATTTATTATTGTCACATGTATTAACATAGAAATCATAGAAACCCTACAGTACAGAAAGAGGCCATTCGGCCCATCGAGTCTGCACCGACCACAATCCCACCCAGGCCCTACCCCCATATCCCTACATATTTACCCACTAATCCCTCTAACCTACACATCTCAGGACATTAAGGGGCAATTTTAACCTGGCCAATCAACCTAACCCGCTCATCTTTGGACTGTGGGAGGAAACTGGAGCACCCGGAGGAAACCCACGCAGACACGAGGAGAATGTGCAAACTCCACACAGACAGTGACCCGAGCCGGGAATCGAACCCAGGTCCCTGGAGCTGTGAAGCAGCAGTGCTAACCACTGTGCCGCCCTAAACATACAGTTTAAAGTATTGTTTCTTGCGCGCTATACAGACAAAACATACCGTTCATAGAGAAGGAAAGGAGAGAGTGTAGAATGTAGTGTTACAGTCATAGCTAGGGTGAAGAGAAAGATCAACTTAATGCGAGGTAGGTCCATTCAAAAGTCTGGCAGCAGCAGGGAAGAAGCTGTTCTTGAGTCGGTCGGTGCGTGACCTCAGACTTTTGTATCTTTTTCCCGAAGGAAGAAGGTGGAAGAGAGAATGTCCGGGGTGCGTGGGAGTCCTTGATTATGCTGGCTGCTTTTCCGAGGCAGCGGGAAGTGTAGACAGAGTCAATGGATGGGAGGCTGGTTTGCGTGATGGATTGGGCTACATTCATGACCTTTTGTAGTTCCTTGTGGTCTTGGGCAGAGCAGGAGCCCAGACCGAGCTGTGATACAACCAGATAGAATGCTTTCTATGGTGCATCTGTAAAAGTTGGTGAGAGTCGTAGCTGACATGCCAAATTTCCTTAGCCTTCTGAGAAAGTAGAGGTGTTGGTGGGGCTTTCTTAACTATAGTGTCGGCATGGGGGGGACCAGGACAGGTTGTTGATGAGTCAGTCTGAGGTCACGTACCGACCGACTCAAGAACAGCTTCTTCCCTGCCATCATCAGACTTTTGAATGGACCTACCTCGCACTAAGTTGATCTTTCTCTACACCCGAGCTATGCTGTAACACATTTTCCACCCTCTCCTTTCCTTCTCCCTTATGTACTCTATGAATGGTATGCTTTGTTTGTATAGCGCATAAGAAACAATACTTTTCACTGTATCCCAACATATGTGACAATAACAAATCAAATCTCACAGCTTACATTTCATAAGGCCATAAGATACATGGTCAGAATGAGGCCATTCGGCCCATCGAGTCTGTTCCACCATTTGATCATGGCTGTTAAGTTTCTCAACCCCATTCTCCCACCTTTTCACCCATAACCTTTGATCCCCTATACCAATCCAGAACCTACCTATCTCTGTCTTAAATATACTGAATGACCTGCCCTCCTCTGAGGCAACGAATTCCACAGATTCACCATCCTCTGGCTGAAGAAATTCCTCCTCAGCGGGGTCCCGAAGGGTCCTCCCTTTACTCTGAGGCTGTGCCCTCGGATCCCACTCTCTCCGACTAGTGGAAACATCTTCTCCACGTCACTCTGTCCAGGCCTTTCAGTATTCTGTAACTTTCAACGAGATCCCCACCCCCCCTCATCCTTCTCAACTCCAACGAGTGCAGACCCAGAGTCCTCAAACGCTCCTCATGCGTCAAGCTTTTCATTCCTGGGATTATTCTCATGAACCTCCTCTGGACCCTCTCCAGGGGCCAGCACATCCTTCCTTAGAATCGGGGCCCACAATTTCCTGACCCTTTGTGTCCTCTTCACAACTGACCTTCACGACCTCATGAGGAATAACCCATCAATTCGATCAGGTAGAGCTGGGTGCGGTCACTGTGTTTCTCACTGTCTCACTGGCAGTGCCAAGGACTGGTGGCACAGTGGTTAGCACTGCTGCCTCGCAGCGCCAGGGACTCGGGTTCAATTCCGGCCTCGGGTCACTGTCTGTGCGGAGTTTGCACATTCTCCCCGTGTCTGCATGGGCTTCCTCCGGGTGCTCCGGTTTCCTCCCACAGTCTGAAAGATGTGCAGGTTGGGTGGATTGGCCATGCTAAATTGCTCCTTAGTGTCCAAAGATGTGTAGGTTAGGTGGATTGGCCATGCTAAATTGCTCCTTAGTGTCCAAAGATGTGCAGGTTAGGTGGATTGGTCATGCTAAATTGCCCCTTAGTGTCCAAAGATGTGCAGGTTAGGTGGATTGGCCATGCTAAATTGTCCCTTAGTGTCCAAAGATGTGCAGGTTAGGTGGATTGGCCATGCTAAATTGCCCCTTAGTGTCCAAAGATGTGCAGGTTAGGTGGATTGGCCATGCTAAATTGTCCCTTAGTGTCCAAAGATGTGCAGGTTAGGTGGATTGGCCATGCTAAATTGCCCCTTAGTGTCCAAAGATGTGCAGGTTGGGTGGATTGGCCATGCTAAATTGCTCCTTAGTGTCCAAAGATGTGCAGGTTGGGTGGATTGGCCATGCTAAATTGCCCCTAAGTGTCCAAAGATGTGCAGGTTGGGTGGATTGGCCAAGCTAAATTGCCCCTTAGTGTCCAAAGATGTGCAGGTTAGGTGGATTGGCCATGCTAAATTGCCCCTTAGTGTCCAAAGATGTGCAGGTTAGGTGGATTGGCCATGCTAAATTGCCCCTTAGTGTCCAAAGATGTGCAGGTTGGGTGGATTGGCCATGCTAAATTGCCCCTAAGTGTCCAAAGATGTGCAGGTTAGGTGGATTGGCCACGTTAAATTGCCCCTTAGTGTCCAAAGATGTGCGGTTAGGTGGATTGGCCGTGCTAAATTGCCCCTTAGTGTCCAAAGGTGTGTAGGTTGGGTGGATTGGCCGTGCTAAATTGTCCCTTAGTGTCCAAAGATGTGTGGGTTAGGTGGATTGGCCATGCTAAATTGCCCCTTAGTGTCCAAAGATGTGCAGGTTGGGTGGATTGGCCATGCTAAATTGTCCCTTAGTGTCCAAAGATGTGCAGGTTGGGTGGATTGGCCGTGCTAAATTGTCCCTTAGTGTCCAAAGATGTGTGGGTTAGGTGGATTGGCCATGCTAAATTGCCCCTTAGTGTCCAAAGATGTGCAGGTTAGGTGGATTGGCCATGCTAAATTGTCCCTTAGTGTCCAAAGATGTGCAGGTTGGGTGGATTGGCCGTGCTAAATTGTCCCTTAGTGTCCAAAGATGTGTGGGTTAGGTGGATTGGCCATGCTAAATTGCCCCTTAGTGTTCAAAGATGTGTAGGTTAGGTGGATTGGCCATGCTTAATTGGCCCTTAGTGTCCAAAGATGTGATTGTTAGGTGGATTGGCCATGCTAAATTGGCCCTTAGTGTCAGGGGGATTAGCGGGTAAATATGTGGGGCTACGGGGATTGGGCCTGAGTGGGATTGTGGCCAGTGCAGATTCAATGGGCTGAATGGCCTCCTTCTGCACTGTAGGGATTCTATGACCACAAAGACTGTAGGTTTATTCGACCAACTCTGTGGCCTTTGAGAAACATCTGTGCTCGGCACAAAGTCAGGGGGAGGCCTGAAGCATTCCTGCCATGGGATGCCAAACGTGGAGACCCGGTTTTAAGTCTAATAAGGACGTTCTTGAGTTTAGATTTAAGTTTAAGTTTATTGATCAGTGTCACAAGTCAGCTTACATTAATGCCACAAGGAAGTTACTGTGAAAATTCCCCAGTGGCCACACTCCAGTGCCTGTTTGGGTACACTGAGGGAGAATTTGGCACGGCCAATAGAGTCACGGAGGTTTACAGCATGGAAACTGGCCCTTTGGCCCAACTAGTCCCATGCCGTCCAGTTTTTAACCATTAAGCTAGTCCCAATTGCCCACATTTGGCCCATATCCCTCTATACCCATCGTACCCATGTAACTGTCTAAATGCTTTTTAAAAGATAAAATTGTACCCGCCTCTACTACTACCTCTGGCTGCTTGTTCCAGACACTCTCCACCCTCTGTGTGAAAAAATTGCCCCTCTGGACACTTTTGTATCTCTCCCCTCTCACCTTAAACCTATGCCCTCTAGTTTTAGACTCCCCTACCTTTGGGAAAAAATATTGACTATCTAGCTGATCTAAAACTCAAATCACACAAAGAGAGAGACATAGAGAGAGAACAGAGAGAGAGAGAGAGACAGAGAGAGAGACCGAGAGAGAGAGAGACAGAGAGTGGGAGAGAGACAGGGAGAAACAAAGAGAGAGAGACAGAGAGTGAAAGAGAGACAGAGAGACAGACAGAGAGGGAGAGACAGAGAGAGAGAGAGACAGAGAGAGAGACAGAGAGAGAGAGAGAGAGAGACAGAGAGAGAGAGAGAGACAGGGACAGAGAGCGAGAGAGAGAGAGAGACAGAGAGAGAGAGAGAGACAGAGAGAGAGAGAGAGACAGGGACAGAGAGCGACAGAGAGAGAGAGACAGAGAGAGAGAGAGAGAGAGAGACAGAGAGAGTCAGAGAGAGAGAGACAGAGAGAGAGACAGAGAGTGGGAGAGAGACAGAGAGAAACAAAGAGAGAGAGACAGAGAGTGAAAGAGAGACAGAGAGAGAGACAGACAGACAGAGAGAGAGATGGAGAGAGAGAGAGACAGTGACAGAGAGCGACAGAGAGAGAGAGACAGAGAGTGAAAGAGAGACAGAGAAAGAGACAGACAGACAGAGAGAGAGACAGTGACAGAGAGCGACAGAGAGAGAGACAGAGAGAGAGACAGAGAGAAACAAAGAGAGAGAGAGAGAGAGACAGAGAGAAACAAAGAGAGAGAGACAGAGAGTGAAAGAGAGACAGAGAGAGAGACAGACTGACAGAGAGAGAGATGGAGAGAGAGAGAGAGACAGTGACAGAGAGCGACAGAGAGAGAGAGACAGAGAGTGAAAGAGAGACAGAGAGAGAGACAGACAGACAGAGAGAGAGATGGAGAGAGAGAGAGAGACAGTGACAGAGAGCGACAGAGAGAGAGAGACAGAGAGTGAAAGAGAGACAGAGAGAGATGGAGAGAGAGAGAGAGAGAGACAGAGAGAGAGAGACAGAGCGTGGGAGGGGCAGGATTCAGATGAACACAGATGGGGGTAGAGAGAGTGGGTTTCACTTCCCCCTCACCAACTCTGTCGGGGGGAGGGGGAGGGTGTGGGTCCCGTTCAGAAGGGAAACAGTCGGACTATTTTCAACAGAGGGAAGTTACCTCACGTAGTTTCATTCCAAATTTAACCCAGACCCAGAGCGACGGTGGCATAGGAACTAGAAACAGGAGGAGGCCATTCAGCCCCTCGAACCTGCTCTGCCACTCATTATGATCATGGCTGATCCTGTATTACATTGTCACTCTCCCGCTCTCTCCCCATACCCCGTGGTGCCTTTGGAATTTAAAAATCCATCTCTTTCTTAAATATATTCGGTGACTTGGCCCTCATGGCCTTCTGTGGCAGAGAATTCCACAGGTTCACCATCTCTCTCTCTGTCTCTTTCTGTGTCTCTGTCTCTCTCTCTATCTCCATTTCTCTCTCTCTGTCTCTGCCTCTCTCTCTCTCTGTCTCTTTCTGTGTCTCTGTCTCTCTCTCTATCTCCATTTCTCTCTCTCTGTCTCTGCCTCTCTCTCTCTCTGTCTCTTTCTGTGTCTCTGTCTCTCTCTCTATCTCCATTTCTCTCTCTCACTCTGCCTGTCTCCTCCTCTGCCTCTTTGTCTCTCCCCCTCTTTCTGTCTCTCTCTGTCTTTTTTCTGTCTCTCCCATCTCTCTCAGTCTCTGTGTCTCTCAGTCTCTGTGTCTCTCTCTGTCTCTCTCATGGGCAGCATGATGGCACAGTGGTTGGCACTGCTGCCTCACAGTGCCAGGGACCCGGGTTCGATTCCCGGCTTGGGTCACTATCTGTGTGGAGTTTGCACGTTCTCTCCCCATGTCTGCGTGTGTCTCCTCTGGGTGCTCCGGTTTCCTCCCACAGTCCAAAGATGTGCGGGTTAGGTGGATTGGCCATGCTAAAATTGCCCCTTAGTGTCCAAAGATGTGCAGGTTAGGTGGATTGGCCATGCTAAATTGTCCCTTAGTGTCCAAAGATGTGCGGGTTAGGTGGATTGGCCATGCTAAATTGCCCCCTCATTTCCAAAGATGTGCAGGTTAGTTGGATTGGCCGTGCTAAATTGCCCCCTCATGTCCAAAGATATGTGGGTTAGGTGGATTGGTCATGCTAAATTGTGCCTTAGTGTCCAAAGATGTGCAGGTTAGGTGGATTGGCCATGCTAAATTGTGCCTTAGTGTCCAAAGATGTGCAGGTTAGGTGGATTGGTCATGCTAAATTGTGCCTTAGTGTCCAAAGATGTGCAGGTTAGGTGGATTGGCCGTGCTAAATTGTCCCTTAGTATCAGGGGGACGAGCCAGGGTAAATGTATGGGGTTATGGGGATAGGGCCTGGGTGGGGTTATAGCGTCATAGAAGTTTACAGCATGGCAACAGGCCCTTCGACCCAACTTGTCCATGCTGCCCTGTTTTTTAAACCCCTAAGCTAATCCCAATTGCCTGCATTTGGCCCATATCTCTCTCTAACAATCTTACCCATGTAACTGTTTAAACACTTTTTAAAAGACAAAATTGTACCCACCTCTACTACTACCTCTGGCAGCTTGTTCCAGACACTCACCACCCTCTGTGTGAAAGAATTGCCCCTCTGGACCCTTTTGTATCTCTCCCCTCTCACCTTAAACCTATGCCCTCTAGTTTTAGACTCCCCTACCTTTGGGAAAAATATTGACTATCTAGCTGATCTACGCTCTTCATTATTTTATAGACCTCTATAAGATCACCCCTCAGCCTTCTATGCTCCAGAGAATGCCAGTCTATCCATGAAAATAATATGTTTCCATGCTGTAAATCTCTATGACTCTAAATCTAAATCCTCTCTGACTCTATCCAGCCTCTCCTTATAACTCAAACCATCAAGTCCCGGTAGAATCCTAGTAAATCTCTTCTGCACTCTTTCTAGTTTAATAATATCCTTTCTATAATAGGGTGACCAGAACTGCACACAGTATTCCAAGTCCTTTATAGGACAGGGTATAGAGTATAAAAGTTGGGGTCTGATGTTGCGGTTGTATAGAACGCTGGTTCGGCCACATTTGGAGTACTGCGTCCAGTTCTGGTCGCCACACTACCAGAAGGACGTGGAGGCTTTAGAGAGAGTGCAGAGAAGGTTTACCAGGATGTTGCCTGGTATGGAGGGTCTTAGCTATGAGGAGAGATTGGGTAGACTGGGGTTGTTCTCCTTGGAAAGACGGAGAATGAGGGGAGATCTAATAGAGGTGTACAAAATTATGAAGGTTATAGATAGGGTGAACAGGGAAGCTTTTTCCCAGGTCGGAGGTGACGATCACGAGGGGTCACGGGCTCAAGGTGAGAGGGGCGAAGTAGAACTCAGATATCAGAGGGACGCTTTTTACACAGAGGGTGGTGGGGGCCTGGAATGCGCTGCCAAGTAGGGTGGTGGAGGCAGACACGCTGACATCGTTTAAGACTTACCTGGATCTTTCTAGGTTCTTTACGTAGAGAGTGGTTGGGGTGTGGAATGGACTGCCTGCAGTGATAGTGGAGTCAGACACTTTAGGAACATTTCAGCGGTTATTGGATAGGCACATGGAGCACACCAGGATGATAGGGAGTGGGATAGCTTGATCTTGGTTTCAGATAAAGCTCGGCACAACATCGTGGGCCGAAGGGCCTGTTCTGTGCTGTACTGTTCTATGTTGGATAGTCACATGAGCAGCCTGGGAATGGAGGGATACAAACGAATGGTCTAGTTGGACCAATGAGCGGCACAGGCTTGGAGGGCCGAAGGGCCTGTTTCCTCTGCTGTACTGTTCTTTGTGGCCTTACCAATGTCTTGTACAACTTCAACAAGATGTCCCAACTCCTGTATTCAATGTTCTGACCAATGAAACCAAGCATGCCGAATGCCTTCTTCACCACTCTGTCCACCTGTGACTCCACTTTCAAGGAGCTATAAACCTGTACCCCCTAGATCTCTTTGTTCTGTAACTCTCCCCAACGCCCGACCATTAACTGAGTAAGTCCTTCACCGGTTCAATCGACCAAAATGCATCACCTCGCATTTGTCTAAATTAAACTCCGTCTGCCATTCGTCAGCCCACTGGCCCAATTGATCAAGATCCCGTTGCAATCGGAGATAACCTTCTTCAATGTCCACTATGCCACCAATTGGCATAGTGGATTGGCCATGCTAAATTGCCCCCTAGTGTCCAAAGATGTGCAGGTTAGGTGGATTGGCCATGCTAAATTGTCCCTGAGTGTCTAAAGATGTGCGGGTTAGGTGGATTGGCCATGCTAAATTGTCCCCTTAGTGTCCAAAGATGTGCGGGTTAGGTGGATTGGCCATGCTAAATTGTCCCTTAGTGTCCAAAGATGTGCAGGTTAGTTGGATTGTGGTTGGTGCAGACCCGATGGGCCAAATGGCCTCCTTCTGTACCGTAAGATTCTATTCTATTCTATATGTGACTCCAGAGCCACACAGCAATGTGGTTGATTCTCAACTGCCCTCCAAGGGGCAACTAGGGATGGGTAATAAATGCTGGGCCCAGCCAGCGACACCCATGTCCTGTAAAATGAATAAAAATAAATAAACTATGACCTGCTGAACTTGCGTGCTGCCCTTTTTTGATTTCATAGAATCCCTACAGTGCAGAAAGAGGCCATTCGGCCCATTGAGTCCGCGCCGATCACAATCCCACCCAGGTCCCACTCCCCCAACCCCACATATTATCCCACTAATCCCCCGACTCCAAGGGACAATTTCGCACGGCCAATCAACCTAACCCACACATCTTTGGGTTTATACACAAGCATCCCCAAATCCCCGCTGTGCTTTCTGCAGTCTTTCTCCAATTAAATTATTTTCAGCTCCTTTATTCTTCCTCCCAAAGTGCACAACTTCACATTTTCCAATGTTACATTCCATCTGCCGAGTATTTTGTCCACTCACCTAGCCTGTCTACTCTGGTGTGGACTCTATGTGCCATCCACACCACTTGCCTTCCCAAATTATTTCTGAGCCTCTATCCCCTGAGCGTTACCCTGGGTTATCTGGCCAAGTAGCAATGCCCCGTTGTGTGGGAGGTCAACTAAAAGTTTGTTTATTAGTGAGCTTACACTAACACCGCAATGAAGTTACTGTGAAAATCCCCCAGTCGCCACACTCCAGCGCCTGTTCAGGTTACACTGAGGGAGAAGCTAGCACGGCCAATGTACCCTAACCGGTACATCTTTTGGACTGTGGGAGGAAACTCCAGCATCTGGAGGAAACCCACGAAGACACGGGGAGAACGTGCAGACTCCGCTCAGACAGTGACCCAAGCCGGGAATTGAATCCCGGTCCCTGGCGCTGTGAGGCAGCAATGCTAACCCCACTGCACCACCGTGTCGCCAAGAAATAACCAACGAAAACCGTGGGACAAATTAAAGGGTCAGCCAACAACAAATGACACAATGAAACTTGAAGACAGCGAAGCGAAACATGATTGAGGGGGTCGGTAAGGCACCCCAGTCCCCGCGGTGCCCAGAGAGTGCGGAGGGCATTACTACTAGATGGTCAAGAACTTCAACTTTCTAGGTGTCCAGATCAGCAACAACCTGTCTTGGTCCCCCCCACGCCGACACTATAGTTAAGAAAGCCCCACCAACGCCTCTATTTTCTCAGGAACTTAAGGAAATTTGGTACCCCCGCTACGACTCTCACCAACTTTTATGGATGCACCACAGAAAGCATTCTTTCTGGTTGTATCACAGCTTGGTGTGGCTCCTGCTCTGCCCAAAACCGCAAGGAACTACAAAGGGTCGTGAACGAAGCCCAGTCCATCACTCAAACCAGCCTCCCATCCATTGACTCTGTCCACACTCCCGCTGCCTCAGAAAAGCAGCCGGCATCATCAAGGACCCCCCACACCCCGGACATTCTCTCTTCCACCTTCTTCTGTCGGGAAAAAGATACAAAAGTCTGAGGTCACGTACCAACTGACTCAAGGACAATTTCTTCTCTGCTGCCATCAGACTTTTGAATGGACCTACCTGATATTAGTTGATCTTTTTCTACACCCTAGCTGTAACACAACATTCTGCACCCTCTCCTTCTCCCCTATGTACTCTATGAATGGTATGTTTTGTCTGTATAGCAGGCAAGAAACAATACTTTTTACTGTATCCCAATACATGTGACAATTAGTGTACAGGTACGCAGGCCGGGGTATTGAGTTTAAAAATTGGCAAGTCATGTTGACGCTTTACAGAACCTTAGTTGGGCCGCACGTGGAATATAGTGTTCAATTCTGGTCGCCACACTACCAGAAGGATGTGGAGGCTTTGGAGAGGGTACAGAAAAGATTTACCAGGATGTTGCCTGGTATGGAGGGCCTTAGCTATGAGGAGAGGTTGGAGAAACTTGGTTTGTTCTCACTGGAGCGACGGAGGTTGAGGGGGGCGACCTGGTAGAAGTCTACAAGATTATGAGGGGCATGGACAGAGTGGATAGTCAGAAGCTTTTTCCCAGGGTGAAAGAGTCAATTACTAGGGGGCACAGGTTTAAGGTGTGAGGGGCAAGGTTTAAAGGAGATGTACGAGGCAGATTTTTACACAGAGAGCAGTGGGTGCCTGGAACTCGTTGCCGGGGGAGGTAGTGGAAGCGGATACGGTAGTGACTTTTAAGCGGCGTCTTGACAAGTACATGAATAGGATGGGAATAGAGGGATATGGTCCCCAGATGGGTAGGGGGTTTTAGTTCAGTCGGGCAGCATGGTCGGTGCAGGTTTGGAGGGGCCGAAGGGCCTGTTCCTGTGCTGTAATTTTCTTTGTTCTTTATACTTTGAGATTTCTTTTATGGTTTCCTCCGGGTGCTCCGGTTTCCTCCCACAGTCCAAAGATGTGCGGGTTAGGTGGATTGGCCAGGTTAAATTGTCCCTTAGTGTCAGGGGGATTAGCAAGGGTAAATGTGTGGTGTTATGGCAACAGGGCCTGGGTGTGATTGTGGTCGGTGCAGACTCGATGGGTCGAATGGTCTCCTTCTGCACTGTAGAGATTCTATCATAGAAATCATAGAAACCCTACAGTACAGAAAGAGGCCATTCGGCCCATCGAGTCTGCACCGACCACAATCCCACCCAGGCCCTACCCCCATATCCCTACATATTTACCCACTAATCCCTCTAACCTACACATCCCGGGACACTAAGGGGCAATTTTAGCATGGCCAATCAACTTAACCCGCACATCTTTGGACTGTGGGAGGAAACCGGAGCATCCGGAGGAAACCCACGCAGACACGAGGAGAATGTGCAAACTCCACACAGACAGTGACCCAAGCCAGGAATCGAACCCAGGTCCCTGGAGCTGTGAAGCAGCAGTGCTAACCACTGCGCTACCGTGCCGCCCTAGATCCCCTAGATCTCTTTGTTCTGTAACTCTCCCCAACGCCCTACCATTAACTGAGTAAGTCCTGCCCTGGTTCAATCTACCAAAATGCATCATCTCATATTTATCTAAATTAAACTCTGTAAGGAATAAACATAGAAACATAGAAAAACTACAGCACGAAACAGGCCCTTCGGCCCCACAAGTTGTGCCGAACACATCCCTACCTTCTAGACCTACCTATAACCCTCCATCCTATTACGCTCCATGTACTCATCCAGGAGCCTCTGAAAAGACCCGATTGAGTTTGCCTCCACCACCACTGACGGCAGCCGATTCCACTCGCCCACCACCCTCTGTGTGAAAAACTTCCCCCTAACATCTCCCCTGTACCTACCCCCCAGCACCTTAAACCTGTGTCCTCTCGTAGCAGACATTTCCACCCTGGGAAAAAGCCTCTGAGAGTCCACCCGATCTATGCCTCTCAACATCTCATATACCTCTATTAGGTCTCCTCTCATCCTACATCTCTCCAAGGAGAAAAGACTGAGCTCCCTCAGCCTATCCTCATAAGGCATGCCACTCAATCCAGGCAACATCCTTGTAAATCTCCTCTGCACCCTTTCAATCTTTTCCACATCCTTCCTGTAATGAGGCAACCAGAACTGAGCACAGTACTCCAAGTGGGGTCTGACAAGGGTCTTATATAGCTGCATCATTATCCCCGGACTCCTAAACTCAATCCCTCGATTGATAAAAAAAGCCCATCATTCACCCAAAGCATCCTAACCCCTACCCACGTCCTCCCCGCCCAAATTCACCACTTCCTAATTGCCCCTTTGCCTCCCGACATTGCACCTGCCCCACTCCCCACTCAAACAGCCCCTCCCATTCCATCATACTCCCCCCCAACCCTGAGATAAAATGCCACATCCCTGCCACCATGATCAAGCTGCCCACCACCTTCTCAAGGGGCAATTATGGGTGGGTTACAAATGCTTTGGGGAGGGCATTATATGAGAATCTGAGAAGGGGGGATTGGAGGAGGGGGTTTGTGGATGACATGGTTAATCTTCTTGTGCAATTGCTCTCTAGCTGTCCTCTTTTCCCTCCTGCTGCAACCCACCCCTTCTCAAGGGGAAATTAGGAAGGGGTCACAAATGCTTTGGGGAGGGGATTATAAGGAATCTTAGATGTGGGGAGGTTGAAGGGGGGGGTTTGTGGATGTTGTGGTTAATCTTGTTGTGCAATTGTTCTCTAACTGTCCCCCCCTTTCCCTCTCCTCCCCCAACAGGCAATGCGGCTCTCCCGCCATCGGTCTCCATCTTCCCCCCCTCGGCAGAGGAGCTGTCCAGCTCTGACACGGCCACCCTCAGCTGCCTGGTGAGCGGTTTTAAGCCGGGCTTCGTGGACGTGCAGTGGAGCGCGGATGGCGCCGAGGTCAGCGCCGGCACCAGCCTGAGCCCGGTCACGCTGGAGGCCGGGGGCACCCACCGGGTGGCCAGCTATCTGCGCCTGCCCGTCAGCAACTGGCAGGGAGGGCGGCGTTACTCCTGCCAGGTCCGGCACCAGACACAGGCCCAGCCCATCGAGAGGAGCCTGAGCAGCGCGGCCTGCTAACCCTGACCCTTAGACCCCCACCCCCCCCCCCTCACCAAAGTCTCTCCCTCGCTTTAAGTAGTGGAAAGACACCCCTCACCCCTTCCCCAACAATGCCCTGAGGAACGCCTTGCAGAACATTGACCGATCGACACAGAGAATCCCAACTGACCCCGAGAAGGAGGGTGGGGGTTTGGCTTTATTCATTTGTCGGCTGCTGATCTTTAACCTCTGACCCTTCTGGTGACCTTGGGTGGATAATGGACATCCCTGGGAGGTTCTTTGCATGGGCTGGTTCGCCCTCCAACCACGCTGCCCGTACGACGGTAACAGAACACATCGATCGCCAACCCAACCACTGGGTGAGGAATCAATTCCCCACACCCCACCCCTCACCTCCCCCCCCGCAAACACAGGAACATGAGGAGACCATTCAGCCCCTTGAGACTGCCCCGCCATTCCCAACCAGATGATGGCCGATCTGCGATCGGAGCCCGTCGACCTGAGATTGAAAATTAACAAGAGGGCTCGAGCGAGCATCGATTGCCCCCTCGAGGGGCAGGAGTCCCAAACCCTCTCCCATCCTCTCTGTGCCCTTCACAAACGCTCTGGGGAAGAGTCACGGGGACTCGAGATGCGATCTGTTTCTCTCTCTCCCCAGCTGACCTGCTCGGGGTTTTTCCGACGTTTTCTTGCTTTTTGTCCCGATCTCCAGCCACACACTGCCTTGGTTTCCCACTCCGGAGAAGCCTATTCTTTCTGGAGACTCCCTCCCCTTCACCCAGTTCCCCCCCACCTAACTCTCCCCCCTTAATATTTTGAAAACTTTCATCAAATCGACCCCTGCATCTTCGAAACGCGTTGGCGTGTGCGAGACCCCTCTTGGCAATTTAAACCCTCGGAGCTCTGGGGTAACCTCCCAGGGGATCTACACAGCCTCCCCTCTCGGGGGTCTGTCTCCCCCTCTCCCCAGGGTGCGATGTCCCGATAGCCGCCCCCAGGTGCTGGGGCGAGGGAGGGGGCGCGGTTTGGGAGCCAGATGTGAGCAGAGGGGTCAATAATGCACTCCAGTCCCGGCGGTGCCCAGGGAAGTACGGAAAGCCTCAGGGGAGGTGCCTGCGGACAGCGCACGCTCCCTCTCCAGCCACACCCGGCTGTGAATTTAGCCATGGTGGAGGGGGCAGACAGTCGTGTTGGACAATCCCAGACCCCCTCCTCCTCTCGCTTCCCGGACCTGTTGAGGGCAAGTTTAGCCAGGAGCAGGTTCACGAGGATGTTCCCCCACCCCCACTCCTTCCCTGCCCCCTCCCTCCGCCCCGGATGTCGCCCCCCTTCCCCACCATCCCATCCCACCAGGAGCTGACGCTTCACTTCAGAACCGCGGTCAGTTGTTCCGTCAGCCGGTTGTTCTCAGGTGGAAAGTTCCTTGGGGCGGCTGCCCTGTAACAATGTGCCTTTACTCGCATGCGTGTCTTTTGTGTGCATCATGAATAAATACCTCGACACCCAGCTCACGACTCGAATCGTCTTTCCTGGTGCAGGCAGCAGCGGAACCTTCAGGCGGCCATCTTGGGTTGGGTTGACGGGGGGGTCAACGATAAGCTGCGCACGGCTTCCATTCATTCAGCGTCTCCATCATAATCTTCCCCCGGAGTTCAGCTGTAAACGCAGCCCCGTTGGAACAGGAAGTCTCGCGGCCTCAATGCTTAAGAACGGGGCATTGGGACTGTGAGCGCCGCTGGCCATTCCAGCGTCTAACGCCCATCCTTAATTGCCCTTCGGGAAGGCAGTGGTATTCAGGCACCTGCTTGCATTGGAGACCGTTCGGAGGTTCACTAGGTTCATTCCTGGGGGTTCGCCCGACACGACCAGCAGCAGAAGTAGGCCATTTGGCCCATCAAGTCTGTCCTGCCCATTCAATGACTGATCTGATGTGAGAATCCTCAACTCCCGCTTTATTCCCCGTGACCCTCGATTCCCTCCCCGGTTAAAAATCTGTCTGTCTCAGCCTCGAACATACCTAACATAGGGCGGAAAAATCTGGAATCTCCCTCCCTTGCTCCCCTACCTCACACCTTGGAGCACGGTGGCACAGTGGTGAGCACTGCTGCCTCACAGCGCCAGGGACCCGGGTTCGATTCCCGGCTCGGGGTCACTGTCTGTGTGGAGTTTGCACATTCTCCCCGTGTCTGCGGGGGTTTCCTCCGGGTGCTCCGGTTTCCTCCCACAGTCTGAGAGACGTGCAGGTTGGGTGGATTGGCCATGCAAATTGCCCCTGTCAGGGGAACTAGCTAGGGTAAATGCATGGGGTTATGGGGTTCACAGCTCCAGGGTCCCGGGTTCGATTCCCGGCTCGGGTCACTGTCTGTGTGGAGTTTGCACATTCTCTTCGTGTCTGCGTGGGTTTCCTCCGGGTGCTCCGGTTTCCTCCCACAGTCCAAAGATGTGCGGGTTAGGTTGATTGGCCATGCTAAAATTGCCCCTTAGAGTCCTGAGATGTGTAGGTTAGAGGGATTAGTGGGTAAATATGTAGGGATATGGGGGTAGGGCCTGGGTGGGATTGTGGTCGGTGCAGACTCGATGGGCCGAATGGCCTCTTTCTGTACTGTAGGGATTCTATGACCCAGCCTCTACACACCCCTTTGCGGTGAAGAATTCCACACACACACTACCCTCAGTAGAAATTCCTCCTCGTCTCTGACTCCCTCCACCCTGCCTCACTCTGAGTTTACACTCTCTGGTCCTAGACTCTCCCACAAGGGGGAACAACTCTCAGCATCTAACCCTGTCAAACCACAACACCTCCCCCCCCCCCCCCCCCCGCCCCTGAATATCTGATATGTCTCAATAAGGTCGCCTCTCATCCTTCTCAACTGCAAATGAGTTACAGACCCAACCTCTCCTCATAAGAAAATCCCTCTGAATCCGGGATCGACCGAGTGAACCTTCTCTGGACTGCCTCCAGTGCCGGTGTTATCTTTCCTCAGATAAGGGGAGCAGAACTGTTCACAGGATTATGAGGAAGGGTTGAACCGGTTTGGGGAGGCGATGGCCTGGTGGTATTATCGCCAGACTATTAATCCAGAAACTCAGCTAATGTTCTGGGGGGACCCGGGTTCGAATCCCGCCCACGGCAGTTGGTGGAATTTGAATTCAATAAAAAAAATATCTAGAATTAAGAATCTACTGATGACGGTGAAACCATTGTCGGAAAAACCCATCTGGTTCACTAATGTCCTTGAGGGCAGGAAATCTGCCGTCCTTACCCGGTCTGGGTGTGACTCCAGAGCCACACAGCAATGTGGTTGACTCTCAACTGCCCTCCAAGGGGCAACTAGGGATGGGCAATAAATGCTGGGCCCAGCCAGCGACGCCCATGTCCCAGGAATGAATGAACAGAGGTTTGGGGCAGGGGGCGATACCTATTGGAGTTTCGAAAGGATGACAGATGATATTATTGAAACATATATGATTCTGAGTGGGGGGTGGGAGTGGGGGAGGAGTTTGAGAGGGTGGCGGCTGAGAGGATGTTTCCCCTCACGGGGGAAATCTAGAATGAGAGGGGTCATGGTTTGAAAACTGGGGGGTCTCTTTCCCCCTTCCATTGCAGATGGAGATGAGGAGGGAATTCCTTCTCTCAGAGGGGGGGTGGGTCTGTGGGATTCTCTCCCCCAGAGGAGCAGTGGAGGCTGCAGGACACTGAATATATCCAAGGCCCGAGTTAGAGAGATTCCCCATCGACAGGGGGAGGGAGGGGGGAGACGGGCAGGAAAGTGGAGCTGAGGCCCAAGGTCAGATTAGCCATTATTAACTGGGGAGGGAGGGAGGGGGAAAGTAGGCTCAAAAGGGCTGAATGGCCTTCCACTGTTCCAGCTTATGATCTGGATCCTTGGCACGCCTAAAGGTAACATTGAATGCTTTCCTGTCGTATCTCTCACCCCCACAGCCAGCATCAAAGCATCCCCACAGCCACGGTACATTTTCTGAGAGCAGTCACAGATGCTAGGGCCGCCAATTTTAACACAGAAAGATCCCACAAGTCGTGCTTGACGAATGAACAGTGAATGTTTTTTTTTCTAGTGCTCTGAGGGATAAAATATCAGGCACAGTCCTCACACCCTCCCTTCCCTCCGCGAGAGAGAGAGGGGGCTAGCGAGAGAGAGGGGCCAGCGAGAGACAGAGAGCGAGAGAGGGGGAAGAAAGTGAGAGAGAGGTGGGGGGAACAGTGAGAGAGAAGGGGGGACAGTGAGAGAGAGAGAAGGGGGGACAGTGAGAGAGAGAAGGGGGACAGTGAGAGAGAGAAGGGGAGACAGTGAGAGAGAGAGAAGGGGGGACAGAGAGAGAGAGAGAAGTGGTGACAGTGAGAGAGAGAGAAGGGGTGACAGTGAGAGAGAGAGAAGGGGGGACAGAGAGAGAGAGAGAAGGGGAACAGTGAGAGAGAGAAGGAGGGAACAGTGAGAGAGAGAAGGGGGGACAGTGAGAGAGAGAAGGGGGGACAGTGAGAGAGAGAGAATGGGGGACAGTGTGAGAGAGAAGGGGGGACAGAGAGAGAGAAGGGGGACAGTGAGAGAGAAGGGGGGACAGAGAGAGAGAAGGGGGACAGTGAGAGAGAGAAGGGGGGACAGTGAGAGAGAGAAGGGGGGACAGTGAGAGAGAGAAGGGGGGACAGTTAGAGAGAGAAGGGGGAACAGTGAGAGAAGGGGGACAGTTAGAGAGAGAAGGGGGGACAGTGAGAGAGAGAGAATGGGGGACAGTGTGAGAGAGAAGGGGGGACAGAGAGAGAGAAGGGGGACAGTGAGAGAGAGAAGGGGGGACAGTGAGAGAGAGAAGGGGGACAGTGAGAGAGAGAAGGGGGGACAGTGAGAGAGAGAAGGGGGGACAGTGAGAGAGAGAAGGGGGGACAGTGAGAGAGAGAAGGACGGACAGTGAGAGAGAGAAGGGCGGACAGTGAGAGAGAGAAGGGGGACAGTGAGAGTGAGAGAGGGGGGACAGTGAGAGAGAGAGAAGGGGGACAGAGAGAGAAGGGGGACAGAGAGAGAGAGAAGGGGGGACAGTGAGAGAGAGAGAAGGGGGACAGAGAGAGAGAGAAGGGGGACAGAGAGAGAGAGAAGGGGGGACAGTGAGAGAGAGAGAAGGGGGACAGAGAGAGAGAGAAGGGGGGACAGTGAGAGAGAGAGAAGGGGGACAGAGAGAGAGAGAAGGGGGACAGTGAGAGAGAGAAGGGGGGGACAGAGAGAGAGAGAAGGGGGGGACAGTGAGAGAGAGAGAAGGGGGGAGAGTGAGAGAGAAGGGGGGAGAGTGAGAGAGAGAAGGGGGGACAGTGAGAGAGAGAGAAGGGGGGACAGTGAGAGAGAGAAGGGGGGACAGTGAGAGAGAGAGAAGGGGGCCAGGGAGAGAGAGAAGGGGGGGACAGAGAGACAGAGAGAAGGGGGGGACAGTGAGAGAGAGAAGGGGGGGACAGTGAGAGAGAGGGAAGGGGGACAGAGAGAGAGAGGGAAGGGGGACAGTGAGAGAGAGAAGGGGGGACAGTGAGAGAGAGAAGGGGGGACAGTGAGAGAGAGAAGGGGGGACAGTGAGAGGGAGAGAAGGGGGGACAGTGAGAGAGAGAGAAGGGGGGACAGTGAGAGAGAGAGAAGGGGGGACAGTGAGAGAGAGAGAAGGGGGACAGTGAGAGAGAGAAGGGGGACAGAGAGAGAGAGAGGGAGGGACAGTGAGAGAGAGAAGGGGGGACAGTGAGAGAGGGAAGGGGGGACAGTGAGAGAGAGAAGGGGGACAGAGAGAGAGAGAAGGGGGGGACAGTGAGAGAGAGAAGGGACAGTGGGACAGTGAGAGAGCGAAGGGGGGACAATGAGAGAGAGAAGGGGGGACAGTGAGAGAGAGAAGGGGGGACAGTGAGAGAGAGAAGGGGGGACA
Organism: Mustelus asterias; assembly: GCF_964213995.1. Lineage (NCBI taxonomy): Eukaryota > Metazoa > Chordata > Chondrichthyes > Carcharhiniformes > Triakidae > Mustelus > Mustelus asterias. Next base: position 12,135 of record NW_027592528.1, on the reverse strand, counting down.
GTGAGAGAGAGAGAAGGGGGGACAGTGAGAGAGAGAGAAGGGGGGACAGTGAGAGAGAGAGAAGGGGGGACAGTGAGAGAGAGAAGGGGGGACAGTGAGAGAGAGAAGGGGGGACAGTTAGAGAGAGAAGGGGGAACAGTGAGAGAAGGGGGACAGTTAGAGAGAGAAGGGGGGGACAGTGAGAGAGAGAGAATGGGGGACAGTGTGAGAGAGAAGGGGGGACAGAGAGAGAGAAGGGGGACAGTGAGAGAGAGAAGGGGGGACAGTGAGAGAGAGAAGGGGGACAGTGAGAGAGAGAAGGGGGACAGTGAGAGAGAGAAGGGGGGACAGTGAGAGAGAGAAGGGGGGACAGTGAGAGAGAGAAGGACGGACAGTGAGAGAGAGAAGGGCGGACAGTGAGAGAGAGAAGGGGGACAGTGAGAGTGAGAGAGGGGGGACAGTGAGAGAGAGAGAAGGGGGACAGAGAGAGAAGGGGGACAGAGAGAGAGAGAAGGGGGGACAGTGAGAGAGAGAGAAGGGGGACAGAGAGAGAGAGAAGGGGGACAGAGAGAGAGAGAAGGGGGGACAGTGAGAGAGAGAGAAGGGGGACAGAGAGAGAGAGAAGGGGGGACAGTGAGAGAGAGAGAAGGGGGACAGAGAGAGAGAGAAGGGGGACAGTGAGAGAGAGAAGGGGGGGACAGAGAGAGAGAGAAGGGGGGGACAGTGAGAGAGAGAGAAGGGGGGAGAGTGAGAGAGAAGGGGGGAGAGTGAGAGAGAGAAGGGGGGACAGTGAGAGAGAGAGAAGGGGGGACAGTGAGAGAGAGAAGGGGGGACGGTGAGAGAGGGAAGGGGGGGACAGTGACAGAGGGAAGGGGGGGGACAGTGAGAGAGAGAGAAGGGGGACAGAGAGAGAGAGAAGGGGGGACAGTGAGAGAGAGACAAGGGGGACAGAGAGAGAGAGAAGGGGGACAGAGAGAGAGAGAAGGGGGGACAGTGAGAGAGAGAGAAGGGGGACAGAGAGAGAGAGAAGGGGGGACAGTGAGAGAGAGAGAAGGGGGACAGAGAGAGAGAGAAGGGGGGACAGTGAGAGAGAGAGAAGGGGGACAGAGAGAGAGAGAAGGGGGACAGAGAGAGAGAGAAGGGGGGACAGTGAGAGAGAGAGAAGGGGGACAGAGAGAGAGAGAAGGGGGGACAGTGAGAGAGAGAGAAGGGGGACAGAGAGAGAGAGAAGGGGGACAGTGAGAGAGAGAAGGGGGGACAGAGAGAGAGAGAAGGGGGGGACAGTGAGAGAGAGAGAAGGGGGGAGAGTGAGAGAGGGAAGGGGGGAGAGTGAGAGAGAGAAGGGGGGACAGTGAGAGAGAGAGAAGGGGGGACAGTGAGAGAGAGAAGGGGGGACGGTGAGAGAGGGAAGGGGGGGACAGTGACAGAGGGAAGGGGGGGACAGTGAGAGAGAGAGAAGGGGGACAGAGAGAGAGAGAAGGGGGGACAGTGAGAGAGAGAAGGGGGGACGGTGAGAGAGGGAAGGGGGGGACAGTGACAGAGGGAAGGGGGGGGACAGTGAGAGAGAGAGAAGGGGGACAGAGAGAGAGAGAAGGGGGGACAGCGAGAGAGAGACAGGGGGGACAGTGAGAGAGAGAGAAGGGGGGACAGTGAGGGAGAGAAGGGGGGACAGTGAGAGAGAGAGAAGGGGGACAGCGAGAGAGAGAAGGGGGGACAGTGAGAGAGAGAGAAGGGGGACAGAGAGAGAGAGAAGGGGGACAGAGAGAGAGAGAAGGGGGACAGAGAGAGAGAGAAGGGGGGACAGTGAGAGAGAGAGAAGGGGGACAGAGAGAGAGAGAAGGGGGGACAGTGAGAGAGAGAGAAGGGGGGGACAGAGAGAGAGAGAAGGGGGGGACAGAGAGAGAGAGAAGGGGGGACAGTGAGAGAGAGAAGGGGGGGACAGAGAGAGAGAGAAGGGGGGGACAGTGAGAGAGAGAGAAGGGGGACAGAGAGAGAGAGAAGGGGGGAGAGTGAGAGAGAGAAGGGGGGAGAGTGAGAGAGAGAAGGGGGGAGAGTGAGAGAGAGAAGGGGGGACAGTGAGAGAGAGAGAAGGGGGGACAGTGAGAGAAAGAAGGGGGGACAGTGAGAGAGGGAAGGGGAGGACAGTGACAGAGGGAAGGGGGGGCACAGTGAGAGAGAGAGAAAGGGGGACAGAGAGAGAGAGAGAGAAGGGGGGACAGTGAGAGAGAGAAGGGGGGACAGTGAGAGAGAGAAGGGGGGACAGTGGAAGAGAGAAGGGGGGACAGTGAGAGAGAGAAGGGGGGGGCAGTGAGAGAGAGAAGGGGGAGGGCAGTGAGAGAGAGAAGGGGGGGCAGTGAGAGAGAGAAGGGGGGACAGTGAGAGAGAGAAGGGGGGGCAGTGAGAGAGAGAGAAGGGGGAGCAGTGAGAGAGAGAAGGGGGGACAGTGAGAGAGAGAAGGGGGGACAGTGAGAGAGAGAGAAGGGGGGACAGTGAGAGAGAGAGAAGGGGGACAGTGAGAGAGAAAGAAGGGGGACAGCGAGAGAGAGAAGGGGGGACAGTGAGAGAGAGAGAAGGGGGACAGAGAGAGAGAGAAGGGGGGACAGTGAGAGAGAGAGAAGGGGGACAGAGAGAGAGAGAAGGGGGGGACAGTGAGTGAGAGAAGGGGGACAGTGAGAGAGAGAGAAGGGGGACAGAGAGAGAGAGAAGGGGGGACAGTGAGAGAGAGAGAAGGGGGACAGAGAGAGAGAGAAGGGGGGGACAGAGAGAGAGAGAAGGGGGGGACAGTGAGAGAGAGAAGGGGGGGACAGAGAGAGAGAGAAGGGGGGGACAGTGAGAGAGAGAGAAGGGGGACAGAGAGAGAGAGAAGGGGGGAGAGTGAGAGAGAGAAGGGGGGAGAGTGAGAGAGAGAAGGGGGGAGAGTGAGAGAGAGAAGGGGGGAGAGTGAGAGAGAGAAGGGGGGAGAGTGAGAGAGAGAAGGGGGGACAGTGAGAGAGAGAGAAGGGGGGACAGTGAGAGAAAGAAGGGGGGACGGTGAGAGAGGGAAGGGGAGGACAGTGACAGAGGGAAGGGGGGGCACAGTGAGAGAGAGAGAAAGGGGGACAGAGAGAGAGAGAGAGAAGGGGGGACAGTGAGAGAGAGAAGGGGGGACAGTGAGAGAGAGAAGAGGGGACAGTGGAAGAGAGAAGGGGGGACAGTGGAAGAGAGAAGGGGGGACAGTGAGAGAGAGAAGGGGGGGGCAGTGAGAGAGAGAAGGGGGAGGGCAGTGAGAGAGAGAAGGGGGAGGGCAGTGAGAGAGAGAAGGGGGGACAGTGAGAGAGAGAAGGGGGGGCAGTGAGAGAGAGAGAAGGGGGAGCAGTGAGAAAGAAGAAGGGGGGAGCAGTGAGAGAGAGAAGGGGGGACAGTGAGAGAGAGAAGGGGGGGACAGTGAGAGAGAAGGGGGGACAGTGAGAGAGAGAAGGGGGGACAGTGAGAGAGAGAAGGGGGGACAGTGAGAGAGAGAAGGGGGAGAGTGAGAGAGAGAAGGGGGGAGAGTGAGAGAGAGAAGGGGGACAGTGAGAGAGAGAGAAGGGGGGACAGTGAGAGAAAGAAGGGGGGACGGTGAGAGAGGGAAGGGGAGGACAGTGAGAGAGAGAAGGGGGGACAGTGAGAGAGAGAAGGGGGGGACAGAGAGAGAAGGGGGGGACAGTGAGAGAGAGAGAAGGGGGACAGAGAGAGAGAGAAGGGGGAGAGTGAGAGAGAGAAGGGGGGGAGAGTGAGAGAGAGAAGGGGGGAGAGTGAGAGAGAGAAGGGGGGAGAGTGAGAGAGAGAAGGGGGGACAGTGAGAGAGAGAAGGGGGACAGTGAGAGAAAGAAGGGGGGACGGTGAGAGAGGGAAGGGGAGGACAGTGACAGAGGAAGGGGGGGCACAGTGAGAGAGAGAGAAGGGGGACAGAGAGAGAGAGAGAGAAGGGGGGACAGTGAGAGAGAGAAGGGGGACAGTGAGAGAGAGAAGAGGGGACAGTGGAAGAGAGAAGGGGGACAGTGGAAGAGAGAAGGGGGGACAGTGAGAGAGAGAAGGGGGGGCAGTGAGAGAGAGAAGGGGGAGGGCAGTGAGAGAGAGAAGGGGGGGCAGTGAGAGAGAGAAGGGGGGACAGTGAGAGAGAGAAGGGGGGCAGTGAGAGAGAGAGAAGGGGGAGCAGTGAGAGAGAGAAGGGGGGAGCAGTGAGAGAGAGAAGGGGGGGACAGTGAGAGAGAGAAGGGGGGACAGTGAGAGAGAGAAGGGGGGACAGTGAGAGAGAGAAGGGGGGACAGTGAGAGAGAGAAGGGGGGACAGTGAGAGAGAGAAGGGGGGACAGTGAGAGAGAGAAGGGGGGACAGTGAGAGAGAGAAGGGGGGACAGTGAGAGAGAGAAGGGGGGACAGTGAGAGAGAGAAGGGGGGACAGTGAGAGAGAGAAGGGGGGACAGTGAGAGAGAGAAGGGGGGGACAGTGAGAGGAGAGAAGGGGGGACAGTGAGAGAGAGAAGGGGGGGGCAGTGAGAGAAAAAAGAGAGAAGGAGGGACAGTGAGAGAGAGAAGGGGGGACAGTGAGAGAGAGAAGGGGGACAGTGAGAGAGAGAAGGGGGACAGTGAGAGAGAGAGAGAAGGGGGGGGCAGTGAGAGAGAGAAGGGGGACAGAGAGAGAGAGAAGGGGGGACAGGAGAGAGAGACAGGGGGGACAGTGAGAGAGAGAGAAGGGGGGACGGTGAGAGAGAGAAGGGGGGACAGTGAGAGAGAGAGAAGGGGGACAGCGAGAGAGAGAAGGGGGGACAGTGAGAGAGAGAGAAGGGGGACAGAGAGAGAGAGAAGGGGGACAGAGAGAGAGAGAAGGGGGACAGAGAGAGAGAGAAGGGGGGACAGTGAGAGAGAGAGAAGGGGACAGAGAGAGAGAGAAGGGGGGACAGTGAGAGAGAGGGAAGAAGGGGACAGGGGGACAGAGAGAGAGAGAAGGGGGGGACAGTGAGAGAGAGAAGGGGGGACAGAGAGAGAGAGAAGGGGGGACAGTGAGAGAGAGAAGGGGGACAGAGAGAGAGAGAAGGGGGGGAGTGAGAGAGAGAAGGGAGAGAGTGAGAGAGAGAAGGGGGGACAGTGAGAGAGAGAAGGGGAGGACAGTGAGAGAGAGAGAAGGGGGGACAGTGAGAGAAAGAAGGGGGACGGTGAGAGAGGGAAGGGGAGGACAGTGACAGAGGGAAGGGGGGGCACAGTGAGAGAGAGAGAAGGGGGACAGAGAGAGAGAGAGAAGGGGGGACAGTGAGAGAGAGAAGGGGGGACAGTGAGAGAGAGAAGGGGGGACAGTGGAAGAGAGAAGTGGGGACAGTGAGAGAGAGAAGGGGGGGGCAGTGAGAGAGAGAAGGGGGAGGTCAGTGAGAGAGAGAAGGGGGGGCAGTGAGAGAGAGAAGGGGGGACAGTGAGAGAGAGAAGGGGGGCAGTGAGAGAGAGAGAAGGGGGAGCAGTGAGAGAGAGAAGGGGGGACAGTGAGAGAGAGAAGGGGGGCCAGTGAGAGAGAGAAGGGGGACAGTGAGAGAGAGAAGGGGTGAGAGAGAGAAGGGGGGACAGTGAGAGAGAGAAGGGGGGACAGTGAGAGAGAGAAGGGGGGACAGTGAGAGAGAGAAGGGGGGACAGTGAGAGAGAGAAGGGGGGACAGTGAGAGAGAGAAGGGGGGACAGTGAGAGAGAGAAGGGGGGACAGTGAGAGAGAGAAGGGGGGACAGTGAGAGAGAGAAGGGGGGACAGTGAGAGAGAGAAGGGGGGACAGTGAGAGAGAGAAGGGGGGACAGTGAGAGAGAGAAGGGGGGACAGTGAGAGAGAGAAGGGGGGACAGTGAGAGAGAGAAGGGGGGACAGTGAGAGAGAGAAGGGGGGACAGTGAGAGAGAGAAGGGGGGGGGCAGTGAGAGAAAGAAGGGGGACAGTGAAAGAGAGAAGGAGGGACAGTGAGAGAGAGAAGGGGGGACAGTGAGAGAGAGAAGGGGGGACAGTGAGAGAGAGAAGGGGGGACAGTGAGAGAGAGAAGGGGGACAGTGAGAGAGAGAGAGAAGGGGGGGGGCAGTGAGAGAGAGAAGGGGGACAGAGAGAGAGAAGGGGGGACAGCGAGAGAGAGAGACACAGGGGGGACAGTGAGAGAGAGAGAAGGGGGGACAGTGAGAGAGAAGGGGGGACAGTGAGAGAGAGAAGGGGGGACAGTGAGAGAGAGAAGGGGGGACAGTGAGAGAGAGAAGGGGGACAGTGAGAGAGAGAGAAGGGGGGACAGTGAGAGAGAGACAGGGGGGACAGTGAGAGAGAGAGAAGGGGGGACAGAGAGAGAGAGAAGGGGGGACAGTGAGAGAGAGAGAAGGGGGGGACAGAGAGAGAGAGAAGGGGGGACAGTGAGAGAGAGAGAGGGGGCCAGGGAGAGAGAGAAGGGGGGGACAGAGAGACAGAGAGAAGGGGGGACAGTGAGAGAGAGAAGGGGGGGACAGTGAGAGAGAGGGAAGGGGGGACAGAGAGAGAGAGGGAAGGGGGGACAGTGAGAGAGAGAAGGGGGGACAGTGAGAGAGAGAAGGGGGGACAGTGAGAGAGAGAAGGGGGGACAGTGAGAGGGAGAGAAGGGGGGACAGTGAGAGAGAGAGAAGGGGGGACAGTGAGAGAGAGAGAAGGGGGGACAGTGAGAGAGAGAGAAGGGGGACAGTGAGAGAGAGAAGGGGGACAGAGAGAGAGAGAGGGAGGGACAGTGAGAGAGAGAAGGGGGGACAGTGAGAGAGGGAAGGGGGGACAGTGAGAGAGAGAAGGGGGACAGAGAGAGAGAGAAGGGGGGGGACAGTGAGAGAGAGAAGGGGGGACAGTGAGAGAGCGAAGGGGGGACAATGAGAGAGAGAAGGGGGGACAGTGAGAGAGAGAAGGGGGACAGTGAGAGAGAGAAGGGGGGACAGTGAGAGAGAGAGAAAGGGGGGACAGTGAGAGAGAGAGAAGGGGGGACAGTGAGAGAGAGAGAAGGGGGGACAGTGAGAGAGAGAAGGGGGGACAGTGAGAGAGAGAAGGGGGGACAGTGAGAGAGAGAAGGGGGGACAGTGAGAGAGAGAAGGGGACAGTGAGAGAGAGAAAAGGGGGGACAGTGAGAGAGAGAAGGGGGACAGTGAGCGAGAGAAGGGGGACAGTGAGCGAGAGAAGGGGGGACAGCGAGAGAGAGAGGGAGGGAGGCTAACGCGAGAAAGAGAGAGAGAGAGGGAGGGAGAGGGGCTGAGAGAGAGAGAGAGGGAGGGAGGGAGAGGGGCTGAAAGAGAGAGAGAGAGAGAGGGAGGGAGAGGGGCTGAGAGAGAGAGGGAGGGAGAGGGGCTGAGAGAGAGAGAGGGGAGAAATGTGGGACTGGAACTCACTTCAAGCATCGAGAGTGAAAGATCTGTGATCCCCAACCCCACCAGGCCCGAGTGGACCACTGATAAACCCGTTCTTCCCCCCCTCTCTCTCGCTCTATCCCTTCCTGTCCTGACTGCGATGTAGGGTGGGGAGTAAAGAGGCGAGCGTGTGTGTTTTTTGTTTAATATTCTTCAAATGTTTAATTAACCCAACAGTACTGATACAGTATGAAAGAAGTCTAGAAAACATACAGGCTGCTTTCTACTGCCGGTCTCCTTTAGCCCAGCACAGCCTTGTCATTGAACCCACGCGTCCGGCTTTCTGCTGCCCCCCCCCCCCCCCCCCCCTTCACACAGCCTGGGCTAATCCCCCCCTCCCCCTTAAAACAGGCCTTAAAACAAAACAAAATACAGAATTCAGATATCCTTGACAAAGCTTTTCAAACCTACTTCAGATCGCACGGTGGGACGATTGGAAACATTGGACTAGGAGGGAGGGGGGAAAGGGACGGGGAGGGGGGGGAAATGGAGGGAGGGGGGAAATGGAGGGAGGGGGGAAAATGGAGGGAGGGGGAAAAGGGACGGGAGGGGGGGAAATGGAGGGAGGGGGGAAAATGGAGGGAGGGGGGAAAATGGAGGGAGGGGGGAAAATGGAGGGAGGGGGGAAAATGGAGGGAGGGGGGAAAATGGAGGGAGGGGGAAATGGAGGGAGGGGGGAAATGGAGGGAAGGGGGAAATGGAGGGAGGGGGGAAATGGAGGGAGGGGGGAAATGGAGGGAGGGGGGAAATGGAGGGAGGGGGGAAATGGAGGGAAGGGGGAAATGGAGGGAGGGGGGAAATGGAGGGAGGGGGGAAATGGAGGGAGGGGGGAAATGGAGGGAGGGGGGAAATGGAGGGAGGGGGGAAATGGAGGGAGGGGGGAAATGGAGGGGGGGAAAATGGAGGGAGGGGAAAAGGGACGGGGAGGGGGGAAAATGGAGGGAGGGGGGAAAATGGAGGGGGGGGGAAATGGCGGGAGGGGGGAAAATGGCGGGAGGGGGGAAATGGAGGGAGGGGGGAAATGGAGGGAGGGGGAAATGGAGGGAGGCGGGAAAATGGAGGGAGGGGGAAAAGGGACGGGGAGGGGGGAAAATGGAGGGAGGGGGGAAAATGGAGGGGGGGAAATGGAGGGGGGGAAAATGGAGGGGGGGAAAATGGAGGGGGGGAAAATGGAGGGAGGGGGAAAATGGAGGGAGGGGAAAATGGAGGGAGGGGAAAATGGAGGGAGGGGGGAAAATGGAGGGAGGCGGGAAAATGGAGGGAGGCGGGAAAATGGAGGGAGGCGGGAAAATGGAGGGAGGCGGGAAAATGGAGGGAGGGGGGAAAATGGAGGGAGAGGGGAAAATGGAGGCAGGGGGGAAATGGAGGAGGGGGAAATGGAGGGAGGGGGAAATGGAGGGAGGGGGGAAATGGAGGGAGGGGGGAAATGGAGGGAGGGGGGAAATGGAGGGAGGGGGGAAATGGAGGGAGGGGGGAAAGGGAGGGAGGGGGAAAATGGAGGGAGGGGGGAAAATGGAGGGAGGGGGGAAAATGGAGGGAGGGGGGAAAATGGAGGGAGGGGGGAAAATGGAGGGAGGGGGGAAAATGGAGGGAGGGGGGAAAATGGAGGGAGGGGGGAAAATGGAGGGAGGGGGGAAAATGGAGGGAGGGGGGGAAAATGGAGGGGGGAAATGGAGGGAGAGGGGAAAATGGAGGCGGGGGAAATGGAGGGAGGGGGAAAATGGAGGGAGGGGGGAAAATGGAGGGAGAGGGGAAAATGGAGGGAGGGGGGAAATGAAGGGAGAGGGGAAAATGGAGGGAGAGGGGAAAATGGAGGGAGAGGGGAAAATGGAGGCAGGGGGGAAAATGGAGGGAGAGGGGAAAATGGAGGGAGAGGGGAAAATGGAGGGAGAGGGGAAAATGAAGGGAGAGGGGAAAATGGAGGGAGGGGGAAAATGGAGGGAGAGGGGAAAATGGAGGGAGAGGGGAAAATGGAGGGGAGAGGGGAAAATGGAGGGAGAGGGGAAAATGGAGGGAGAGGGGAAAATGGAGGGAGAGGGGAAAATGGAGGGAGAGGGGAAAATGGAGGGAGAGGGGAAAATGGAGGGAGAGGGGAAAATGGAGGGAGAGGGGAAAATGGAGGGAGAGGGAAAATGGAGGGAGGGGGGAAAATGGAGGGAGAGGGGGAAAGGGAGGAGGGGGGAAAGGGAGGAGGAGGGAAAGGGAGGGGGAAGGAAAGGGAGGGGGAAGGAAAGGGAGGGAAAAAGGGTGGTTGGGGGGGGGGGAGAGAACGAGGGCAGAAAGGGGGGAGGGGGAAAGAGAGGAGCAAGAGGAAAGTGAGTGTTACATCAACTCCACCGGCTCACGCGGGGGTCCCCCGCTCACGATGCCCCGATCGAGCAAAGTAGGCCAGGTGGGTGGATGCTTGATGGCCACCTCACGAAGAGGGGGGGGTGAAGAGAGATATATCGGTAAGAAAAGGGGGCAGCAATAAGGATGGCGTCCCCACCGTGTTGACAGGGGAGTCTCTCCCATTAACCCCAACTGGGTGGAGGGGTGGGGAAGAGAAGGGCGGGAGGAGGAGGGGGGAAGGGGGACTTCCCTCTTGCAGCTCAAACCGCTCTCGCTCAGCGCAGCCGAGCAGCTTAAACTCCAGCTCCTCGTCTGCATCTCTGCCCTGGGATCGGAGAAAAAGAGCTGACAAGGAGGACCCCTAAGGCTAACCCCAAGCAAAAAAACCACGAGAAGAGAGAGAGAGAGAAAAGAGATCGGGGCACACGAGCGCGTACGCACGTACGGCGGACATTTCTGGCCTTTTGTTTAAACGTACCAAAATAAGTAGCCATAACCTACACACCCCACCGCCCCCCCCCCCCAATACCCACCCCACCCCACCAGTAAACAAACTCCCCATCCCCAAAGCAAAACATTAAAAGCAGCACCTCTCGGTCCGAGAATTGAGTGCGTTAAGCAGGTCGGAAACTTCAAAGCAAAAAATGGGGGCGGGGGGGGCGGGAACTGCAGGCGATGGGGGCTGGGGTTTGGGGGTGAAGGGCGGGAGAGAGAGAGAGAGAGAGTTGGGATGGAGGGGGGGGGGGGCGGAGGGGGGGGGGGAGAACAAGTTCTCGTCATATCCTTCAACATAACTTCCCTAAATTAAAACCATCCCCCGTCGACCATTTTGTCTGCGACTTTGGATTTGGGGTAGGATTGGAAAGGCGGGAAATGGCGAGAGGTTTGAGGGAGTTACCGAGCGTGGGATTGGCGGGGGGGGGGGGGGATGGGGGAGAGAGAGGGGAAAGGGGGAGAGAAAAACAAGAGGCTCCTCTCCTTCCTCCGCACCCCCCCCCCCACCCTTCAAAGATGCTTCATTTAAATTCAGAATAAAAACCCTGTTCTGAAACGCCGGTCGCTCAGCCAACGGTCGAGCGATTTCCTTCTTTTCCCCCCCCCGCTTGTTGCTTAGAAAACGAGAACTGACAAATGGCGGAAAGATTGGGAGGGGGAGGGGGTGGGGAGGGGGTTTAAGAGAAGGGGGCAGGGGAGGGGTCGTCAGCGGTCGGTCGCTTCGTCTAGTGGTCGTCCTGGCCATTGGCATCGTCCCCGCCATCGTCCTCGCCCTCCTCCTCATCCTTCCGCCCTTTGCTGTCGCGCAACTGCAGAGAGAGAGAGAGAGAGAAGACACAAAGAGAGAGAGAGAGGTCAGTCAGGGGAGGTCAGTCACTGCACAGTGAGGGTTTTGTCTTTTGGACACTCCAACCCACCTAACCCGTACATCCTTGGACACTAAGGGCCAAGTTAGCCTCTACTTTCTCAGGAAACTAAGGAAATTTGGCATGTCAGCTACGACTCTCACTAACTTTTACAGATGCACCATAGAAGACATTCTTTCTGGTTGTATCACAGCTCGGTATGGGCTCCTGCTCTGCCCAAGACCGCAAGAAACTACAAAGGGTCATGAACAAAGCCCAGTCCATCGCGCAAACCAGCCTCCCATCCATTGACTCCATCTTCCCGCTGCCTCGGAAACGCAGTCAGAATAATTAAGGACCCCACACACCCCGGACATTCTCTCTTCCACCTTCTTCCGTCGGGAAAAAGATACAAAAGTCTGAGGTCACGTACCGACCGACTCAAGAACAGCTTCTTCCCTGCTGCCATCAGACTTTTAAATGGACCTACCTTGCACTAAGTTGATCTTTCTCTACACCCTAGCTATGACTGTAACACTACATTCTGCACTCTCTCGTTTCCTTCTCTATGAACGGTATGCTTTGCCTGTATAGCGTGCAAGAAACAATACTTTTCACAGTATCCCAATACATGTGACAATAACAAATTAAACCAAATCAAAAATCAAATCAAATTTAGCATGGCCAATTCACCCAACCAGCACATCTTTGGACTGTGGGAGGAAACCGGAGCACCCGGAGGAAACCCACGCAGACACGGGGAGAACGTGCAAACTCCACACAGACAGTGACCCGAGGCCGGAATTGAACCCGGGTCCCTGGCGCTGTGAGGCAGCAGTGCTAACCACTGTGCTGCTATCTTTCCCTCCTAATTGGCACACACCGCCCCTGGGAATCTCCTCCGAGTCTCGGCGCCTCCGAGATCTTGGCGTTCCTCCGATTGCCACCTCTGGAGCCTCCCTGCCGAGCCGAACCTCGCCACCAAGCAGTGGGATTCACTCCCTAAACATCCTCTCGTTTTGTAACCGGGTTAATGGCTGTTCAACGCCCCTTCCGCTCTCCTGGCGGGTTAGATTCTGCGACGGTCGCTCCTGGGCCTTGGG
>NW_027592527.1:0-51799 GCF_964213995.1 Mustelus asterias | reverse complement strand
TCCCCCACCCCCCCCTCCCCCCTCCCTCCCCCCCCTTTCCCCTCCCCTCCCCCCTCCCCCCCCCTCCCCCCCCTCCCCCCCCTCCCCCCCCTCCCCTCCCCCCTCCCCCCCCTCCCCCCCCTCCCCCTCCCCCCCCCCCCGCCCCCTCCCCCCCCTCCCCCCCTCCCCCCCTCCCCCCTCCCCCCCCCCCTCCCCCCTCCCCCCCCCCCCCTCCCCCCCTCCCCCCCCCCCCCCCCTCCCCCCCTCCCCCCCTCCCCCCCCCCCCCTCCCCTCCCCCTCCCCCCCCCCTCCCCCCCCCTCCCCCTCCCCCCTCCCCCCCCCCTCCCCCCTCCCCCCCTCCCCCTCCCCCTCCCCCTCCCCCTCCCCCCCCTCCCCCTCCCCCTCCCCCCCCTCCCCCTCCCCCTCCCCTCCCCCCTCCCCCTCCCCCCCCCTCCCCCTCCCCCCCCCTCCCCCCCCCCTCCCCCCCCTCCCCTCCCCCTCCCCCTCCCCTCCCCCCCCCTCCCCCTCCCCCCCCTCCCTCCCCCCTCCCCCTCCCCTCCCTCCCCCTCCCCCCCCCCCTCCCCCTCCCCTCCCCCCCTCCCCCCTCCCCCTCCCCCCCCCTCCCCCTCCCCCCTCCCCTCCCCCTTCCCCCTCCCCCCCCTCCCCCCTCCCCTCCCCCTCCCCCCTCCCCTCCCCCTCCCCCCTCCTCCCTCCCCCTCCCTCCCTCCCCCCCCCCTCCCCCCCCCTCCCCCCTCCCCCTCCCCCTCCCCCTCCCCTCCCCCCTCCCCCTCCCCCCCCCCCCCCCCCCCCCCCCTCCCTCCCCCTCCCCCCCTCCCCCCCCTCCTCCCCCCTCCCCCCTCCCCCCCCCCTCCCCCCCTCCCCCCCCCCCCCTCCCCCCCTCCCCCCCCCCCCTCCCCCCTCCCCCCCCTCCCCCCCTCCCCCCTCCCCCCTCCCCCCTCCCCCCCTCCCCCCCTCCCCCCTCCCCTCCCCCTCCCCCTCCCCCCTCCCCCTCCCCCCTCCCCCCCCCCCCTCCCCCCTCCCCCCCCCCTCCCCCCTTCCCCCCTCCCCCCTCCCCCCCTCCCCCTCCCCCCTCCCCCCTCCCCCCTCCCCCCTCCCCCCTCCCCCTCCCCCCTCCCCCCTCCCCCCTCCCCCCTCCCCCCTCCCCCTCCCCCCTCCCCCCTCCCCCCTCCCCCCTCCCCCCTCCCCCCTCCCCCTCCCCCCTCCCCCCTCCCCCCTCCCCCCTCCCCCCTCCCCCTCCCCCCTCCCCCTCCCCCTCCCCCTCCCCCCTCCCCCCTCCCCCCTCCCCCCTCCCCCCTCCCCCTCCCCCCTCCCCCCTCCCCCTCCCCCTCCCCCCTCCCCCTCCCCCCTCCCCCCTCCCCCTCCCCCCTCCCCCCTCCTCCCCCCTCCCCCTCCCCCCTCCCCCTCCCTCCTCCCCCCCCCTCCCCCCCTCCCCCTCCCCCCCCCCCCCTCCCCCCTCCCCCCCTCCCCCTCCCCCCTCCCCCTCCCCCTCCCCCTCTCCCCGCCCCCTCCCCCTCTCCCCGCTCCCCCCTCCCCCTCTCCCCCCTCCCCCTCTCCCCTCCCCCTCTCCCCCCTCCCCCCTCCCCCTCTCCCCCCTCCCCCCTCCCCCCTCTCCCCTCCCCCCTCTCCAGCACCCACATGAACTCAGCCCCACCAAACAGCACCCCCCCCGCCCCAATTGCAGCACAGCACCCTGTGGGGACCTCCCTCTTTGCTCACCCTCACTGCTGCTGCACCTGCAGTAGACTTTTATAAAGCAGCTGTTTTACTCACCGCTTGCAGATGCCATGAATTGTTACATTAATTGGGATAGAATGATTGTGAGTGAACTGTGCTAATTATATTGAGATGCAAGCAAAAACATACGAATTGGCATTTCGCTCATTTTGGCTGAGTTACAGATCGCACCCTTTTATTTTTGGTCAGATAGGAATGGACGTTGAAAATGGGCGCCATTCCTACTTGTCCACACAGTCACTGAAGCTGCCATGACATCCTCAGAACCAAGCAGCCACTGTATACCATCTTCCCCCCACTAGTCCTGAGTCCCTACAGTGGTGGCACATGCTTCTTCATCCACCCAGATGTGGGCGCCATTCCTAGAATCATAGAATCATAGAAACCCTACAGTGCAGAAAGAGGCCATTTGGCCCATCGAGTCTGCACCGACCACAATCCCACCCAGGCCCTATTCCCATATCCCTTCATATTTACTCGCTAATCCCTCTAACCTACGCATCTCAGGACTCTAAGGGGCAGTTTTTTTAGCATGGCCAATCAACCTAACCCGCACATCTTTGGACTGTGGGAGGAAACCGGAACACCCGGAGGAAACCCACACAGGCACGAGGAGAATGTGCAAACTCCACACAGACAATGACCCGAGCCAGGAATCGAACCCAGGTCCCTGGAGCTGTGAAGCAGCAGTGCTAACCACTGCGCTACTGTGCCGCCCATTGATTGGCTGCCCACTTGCTGAAAAACAGGCTCAATGTGGTTGTAAAATCGCCCCCACAATTTTGATTGAGATTGTATATCATTCTAAGAGTGACAGAACAGTAAAGGTTGCAAAACAATAGTTTGAACATAAGGTTTGAATGTCCAAATCTTTTAACTGTAAAGATGCACTGTTAGAAATTTCATTAGTGAATACAAATAATATTTTTAATAAGAATTGTACAACAGCATCATGACTGTGGCTAGCTACCAAAATGTCCCTACCTCAGAGCCTCCCTGCGTCCCGATTGGTGACCTAGGCCATGTGACCCTTACTCTGCTGTGTTGCCCTTAAAGGGACATTCACCACATAATGCACAAGAATAAACTTGTACTTTTCTCACATGGACAGCAAAAATGCTACAGCAATATTGGAGGTGTTCTTCCCACTATCCTGGCCCTGAGCCCTCAAGCCAGAGCCAGAAGAAAATATATTATCCAGTCATCATCTCTTTAGCATTTCTGTGCACTAACCAGCTGCTGTGTTCCCCACACATCTTTAACTGTTAAGTTTTGGAATATCCTGATATCATGAAAGACACTGCATCATTACAAGTTCTCTCTTCTGTTTCTCTTCATTAGACAGAACATTTAACACCACTTTCCACATTTTCAGAGGTGATGTTAAATAATATTTTAATTTTTCTCACCATCTGATGAATTAATCAGTCTTCTTGGTATACATGAGTACACCTCTTCTTTTATTCATTGTTACCAGGAGGGCCTCAAGACAGACTTGTGACCAGATGCCGGTTCTGTTATAAGGAAATTGAACTGAAATATTACTTAGTTGTTCGCTCATCAAATGCTGCGAAACGGGCTGAATATTTCCTGTGGATTCCATTTATTTTATTTAAGATGTATTTGTTGATATAAATAAATTTGCACTTATTTTGACAAAAGATGAAGTGAACATTTAAAAGATGGAGTGAACATTTGTGGAATCAAACTAAGTTTTTTTTTCTGATGAAAGCAGGGCATAGTTCTGACTTTTTGAAGTACCATTTGTTTTCTATTCAATCTCACCATATGGGTATCTCTGAAAATATTGACCTTTTTTGCTGATCCCTGATTAGCCTTGAGAAGTTTTGCTGGTCTTCCTTTTTGAACCTCTGTGTAGAGGTGTTACTGCCACAGAACTTCCACATGAGGTGTTGCTGTATTTTGACTCTGTGATGATAAAGGAATGGCAACATATGTCCAAGTCCTGATGGTGTATGGCTCAGATGGGAAGTTGGAAATGATGATGTTCCCCTTTAACTCCATATGTAGAGGTTGCCTGTTTGAGAGAAACAGGGCAACTTGCAGTAGTGCATATTTCAGATAGTGCACATCGCAGCCAGGTTTGTGGCAGGTGTCAATGCTGATGAATAGGTGTTGAGCAGTTGATTCAGTTAAATTCTGCCACTTAGCCTATCAAAAGCAGACTTCTCTGTATATCTGTCTTAGTTGCTTTGGTTACTGTCTGGTTTGTGTGCAGGACAGAAAATCCGCTTGCTTTTGTAGTTAACCTGTAGCATCGGTCTTATATCAGCTACTTAAATAGTGGAAAAAACACAGTTGCTTGTAGAATATTTTTAATCTAATAAAATAGCTTCTGTAGAATGTTGTAAAGAAAAGTTTTAAACTGGGCTACATGAGGAAAAAATGGAGCAGATGAACACAACTTCGTCAAAAAGTTATGTTTGAAGGATTGATGATCAGAGGAAGTGGAATTAGAGAAATGGAAAAGTTTAACAGTGATTTCCAACAGCAAAGGTTATAATTTGGTATACAGTAAATAGGGAATCAAGATGGGCTGGACTGGAAAATTTGGAGCCAAAAGCCATTGACTTTGAGTGGGAATTTCCAATCCTCCTACTCGTGGGACACAAAAGTCCCATCCACAGTTACACCTTATTAGCAAGGAACTTTTCATTGGGTTTTAACAGCAATATTACAACATATAAAAGAAAGTTGGAACATAAGAAGAGATTAAATTAGGGAGAGACTAGATCAAACTTTAGGAAAGACCCCTCAAGCCTGCTCTACCATTTAACATGATCATGGCGAACCTTTGACCTCAACTCCACTTTCCTATCCACTCCCCAATTCCCTTAATTTCCTGAGACAGCAAATATCTATCAATCTTCATCTTGAATATAAACAATGATGGAGCATCCATAACCTTTTAGAGGAGAAAATTCTAAAGATTCACAATATTTTAAGTGAGTAGATTTCTCTTCATCACAGTCCTAAATGATTGTCCCCGTGCCCGCAGACTGTTTCGGTATTTTAGATTCCCCATCAGGGAGAAACAACCTCTCACTGTCAACCTTGTCGAACCGCCTCTTAATCTTGTCTATCTTCAAAACACCAGAGTGCCTGTTTGAGGTAACTTGCACTGGGAAGGGATGGTCCATGGGTCCCTGAGATTCACTCCCATGACCTTGTTGTTGAACAAATTCTACCCCCTACCCTGCCCCCCTCTATTCTGCGAACACACCAGTACCCCCTCCCCATCCAATATTCACCAGTGGCCTGAAATAATACTTGGCCTCAGATGGATGCTTTGCTGGCAGTAGCCATTGCCTTGCCAGTGGTCCTACTGTTCAAAACAGCTGCTGGCCTTTGATCAGTTGGCAGCTCTGGGCAGGCAGGACTTCCACTTCCACGGTATTTTGTCCCAGAGAAAGACCCAGTGCATAACTTTTAAAGGCCATTGTGGCTCATGATATAGCGACATTCCCCAAGGGTCAATGTGGGGCTCTCATCGGCTTTCAGATGGGTGGCCGAGACCCCGGTCACCTCTATAAATTTTCAGCCTATTGCTTTGGCCCTCCTCCTCAACATCCATCAAACCATCTCTTCTCTCTATAGGTCTCTTTTTGAATGCAGTGGCAAAACTTGCCAAATCCTGCTCCTACTTAAGAGTTATGCTTGATTGCATCTGTCATGCAGACAGCATCTCCAGAACCTGGGGATGAAAAATAAAGAGTAGGATCAAGCTGATCCAGAAACTTAGATGAAAATAAGAATTAGGAGCAGAGTAGGCAATCTAGCCCCTCAAACCTGCTGCGCTAAATCATACAATCATGCTGATCTCATCTCAGCCTCATCGACACCTTCCTACTTGTAATTCTTCATCTCGCTACTAATTAAAAACCTACCTATCTCCTCCTTAAATTTGCTCCACATGAGAACAGACACTGAATGATTCCACATGGCGGCAATTTCCTGAGGTACCTGACAGCAGCTTTTATTGACATAACTATCAGCTCCACATATCAAATACATTGCTGTGACATGAACTTTACTATGAGAACTAACACTGAATATTTTTATCAGCACTAACTCCCTGGTTGCCTAAGCTCACAAACATTACACCATATTGCTGTGCCTTCAATACAATCACCACATCAGCATAGACGTGCCAATTCAGAGTGAATTGACCAATTTATCTCAAATCCCAAGGTTTGCACTGTCTGATCACCCCTCAGTTTTTATTTGGAACAGTTGTAACAAAGTAAAGGCATTCGCTATAGAGTATCCAATGACACTGAAGGATTAGTG
Source organism: Mustelus asterias (assembly GCF_964213995.1). Lineage (NCBI taxonomy): Eukaryota > Metazoa > Chordata > Chondrichthyes > Carcharhiniformes > Triakidae > Mustelus > Mustelus asterias. Next base: position 45,754 of record NW_027592527.1, on the reverse strand, counting down.
ACATATGTCGAAGTTGGAGTAGTGTATGACTTAACAAAAACAACTTTTTATGCAAGACATTTAATGCAGTTAAACATCCAAGTGCTCTTGACAAGAGCGTTATCAAACTCAATTTGATAGCGGATCATACAAGCAGATAATTAAGACAGATGAACAATAGTTTGGTCGAAGAAGATCAGTTTTCAGAAGTGTTTGATTGTAACAGAGTGTATTATCAAGGTGGAGTGTTGTGAGCTGGGGAGTACAGAACTTATGGTCTAGGTAACTGTACATGCCCGAGGCGTGGTATATTGGGGAAACCATACAGACGCTACGACAACGGATGAATGAACACCGCTCGACAATCACCAGGCAAGACTGTTCTCTTCCTGTGGGGGAGCACTTCAGTGGTCACGGGCATTTAGCCTCTGATCTTCGGGTAAGCGTTCTCCACGACAGCGCAGAGTCGCTGAGCAGAAACTGATAGCCAAGTTCCGCACACATGAGGACGGCCTAAACTGGGATGTTGGGTTTATGTCACACTATCAGTAACCCCCACAGTTTGCCTGCTGGACTTGCAGAATCTCACTGGCTGTCCTGTCTGGAGACAATACACATCTCTTTAACCTGTGCTTAATGCTCCCTCCACTCACATTGTCTGTATCTTTAAGACCTGGTTGGCTGTAGAAATTCGCATTCTAATTAGTATTCTGTAACTTGATTTTGTGTCTCTGTATGCCCTGTTTGAGAGCAGATTTCCACTCCATCTGACGAAGGAGCAGCGCTCCGAAAGCTAGTGGCGTTTGCTACCAAATAAACCTGTTGGACTTTAACCTGGTGTTGTTAGATTCCTTACTAGGTAACTGAAGGCAGCACAACCAATGGCAGAGAACTAAAATCAAGGATGTGTAAGAGATCAGCATCGGCAGAATGCAACATTCTGAAAGTGTTGGAGAAGGTTACAGTGACAGAATATAGAAAGTAACTTGGAGCTTCCCTCAATTTGTTGCTTTTGACCTCACAGTATATGACAGCATTTTGGAAGATGCTTTCAAGGAAGTCCTATATACATAAGTAGCAATGGTAGAAGGAGTGGATGTTTTAAATGATGGATGGTCTGACTCTCAAGTCGTTAACATTGTCCAGAACAATGTCAAGCTGACTACATTTTCAGGAGACGTAAAAGATTGGCTGTCTACAAAATTTTCTTTCCATCATAATAAGTCGTGAACTGCTGCTATGGAAAACAAGCTTTGGGGTCAAGTGATAAAAAGAATCATGAGGATGATCCCACAACTGTGAGGGCAACAAGATCAGAAAAGATTGAACAAGCTTCTTTCTCTAGATAACTGAGAACTGATATAAATAAATAAGGCATTTAAAAATATATAAAGGGGTTTAATGAGGTAAAGACAAAAGGAAGATGGTCCCATTTGTGGCTTCGATATGAGGGGCCATCAATGTAAAATAATCATCAATAAATCAAACATGCAATTCAGGAGAGATTTACTCAGAGTGATGAGGATCTGGAAATCACTTGTACCTCATATTATCCTGAAATCTATTGCTTTTCACCTCCGTGTTTGCAACATTTCTGAACATTGATACATCTTTAGATTTTGAAATTATGCCATTTATATATATAAATATAATCATTCACATGCATGAAAAAAAGAACAGTTGCTCAACACTAATCCCTACAAAGCACCAATATATATTTCCCTGCAGTCTGAAAAGCAATTGGCCAAATGCTACTCTCTGCTTTCAGTTCATTAACCCAGTTGTATCTATGCTGCAATTAGCCCATAATTTTGTTATCAAGTTTATTATTATTTATAATTTTGTTGTTTTGTTTTAATTTATTTTCATACAAATCATTCATTTCTTTGAATCACCAGAATAAATGATTGAATATACAAACAAATACTGATTAAATAAAAAATATATTTACAATCCAGTATAATTTCTTAAAGCTATTGAGTTTCCTTGTCTTATCACAGGAGGATTCTAAAACTATCTCTCAGCCTCTATGCTATCAAACCCCTTCAGAATGGTATGCGTTTCAATGCGAGTGTCTATCACTCTTCCAAACTGCAGAGAATATAAGCCCAATATATTCAATCTCTCATGGCAGTACAACCCTCTCACCCAGGGAATCAATTTACTGAAACTTCGCTGTACAACCTCCAAGTATATCCTTCCTTAAGTGTGGGAAGCAAAACTGCACACAATACTCCAGAAGTAGTCTCACCAAAACACTACATATGACGTTCTGGAATTTGGCTGTCCTTGACACCAGAAGTATGATTTGAAACTTCAGTCAACACTTTTTGTCTTGGAACTAATTCTGTATCACTCTCACTTGATACAGTAGCAGAGAAGCAATCATCAGGCAACTTGGATTCAACAAAATCTTCCATAGTAGTATTCACAACACAAAGGAATAAAGAAGTTCGTTCTTCTGGAGATGATTCTGAAAAATCATTTTGAGATGGCAAAAATTGGTCAGCATGGCGTCGCCAAACTAGATCATCTTCAGTTTATTGAAATGAGTGTTGATTTGCCCTCACACCCGTCTAGCAGCTTGAGATTATTGATGCTCTGATATCTCTGAAGTTTGTTGAGGTAATAAAAAATCAAATGTAGTTCTCAACTTTTTCTTTGAACTAGTTGGTGAATGATAAAGTGCAGATTTCTATGCTGAATACATTTACTTTGAGATAATCCTCAAAATCTTGTGAAGTAAACTGAACTGTTATCACTAACAATTCTTATCCGTGCACAGGATTGACACTGTCCCACTATTTCTTTAATCTGAGCATCCAGACCTGGCTACCAAAAATAACTATATGCGAATTCCTTTATTTGGATGATACCAGGGTATCCTTCGCATAGGACTCTTCCATGCAGATGGAAAGGAATGATCACTTGGAATCCACACAACAGACACACAACTTGGATGTTCAATTCATATTTTCTTGACATATATGGAAATTCTCCCAGCCCACTGCACTGCTGGAGGAGTGCAGCAGGCTGGAGATATAAGAGGAGGCCGTTTAGCAGAATCCCTACTGGTCACCACAGCCTCTGCATGTCTCCAGGCCCTGTATTTCCGGCGGCGTCAGCTCTGTACTGGAAATCATAGAAAGAAATCATAGAAATCATAGAAACCCTACAGTGCAGAAACAGGCCATTCGGCCCATCAAGTCTGCACTGACCACAATCCCACCCAGGGCCCTACTCCTATATCCCTACTCATATTACCCGCTAATCCCTCTAACCTACGCATCTCAGGACACTAAGGGGCAGTTTTAGCATGGCCAATCAACCTAACCCGCACATCTTTGGACTGTGGGAGGAAACCGGAGCACCCGGAGGAAACCCACGCAGACAGGAGGAGAATGTGCAAACTCCACACAGACAGTGACCCAAGCCGGGAATCGAACCCAGGTCCCTGGAGCTGTGAAGCAGCAGTGCTAACCACTGTGCTACCGTGCCGCCCATAAACACCTGCCGATCAGCACGGACCTGCTTTAAATAATTAAGTGATCATTTTAATATTATTAGCCCGAGACTGAATTCTCACAGCCTGCTAGCCTCTCCCCCCAACCCCTGCTGGGGAGTGGTTCATTCCAGCAGGATTTACAACAGCACCCCATTAATGGGGAGCTAGTAGCCCGATGCTTCTGGAGTGAAGGGAGGCCATGGAGGCCCCAGGTCGGGGGTAGATCGAGGCAGGAAGAGGGGTCGGGGCTGGCCCAGAGACGCCTGGAAGGCCAGTGATCCAGAGGTGAGGGGTGGAGGGGGGTTCGCACAGCCAGTGATGTGGGGTCGTGGGGCTTGCCAGCGATCGGGCTGGCTGGCAATTGGGAGGCTGGCAGACAGGGGCCACTGCACAAGTGCGCCAACCTCGGCACTGACAGATCGGCGCATGCACAGTGGGCTGTGCAGCGCTATGCTGCCGTCCTCTCCATCGGGAATAGGCCCTGCCCCCCAGGTTTTCAGCATGAATCTCCCTGAGACACTCTGCGGTGCACAGAGTGTGGGAGATTCATTTTGAAAATCCCACTAAAAAAGACCAATGGCAATTACTCCAGTTTTTACGTGATTTCGGCACTTAGAATATTTTTGGGAGAATCCTGGCGATGGTTTCAAATCAGGATGGGTTTTGAAACAAAATGTGGATAGTCCAACATGACAGGGGCTCACACTAGACTTAGTATTGGGGAATGAGCCCGGCCGGGTGATCAAAGTTTCAGTGGGGGAACATTTTGGGAACAGTGACAATTAATCTGTAAGTTTTCATATACTTATGGATAGACAAGAGTGGTCCTCGAATGATGGAGGAAGGCGAACTATAATTGAATTAGTCAAAAATTGGAGAATGTGGATTGGGACTTGTTGTTTGAGGGTAAATCCATATCTGATATATGGGAGTCTTTCAAAGACCAGTTGATTAGCGTGCAGGGCAGGCATGTTGCTGTCAAAATGAAGGACACAAATAGCAAGTTTCGGGAACCTTGGATGACAGGGGAGATTGTCAGCTTAGTCAAGAAAAAAAGGAAGCATACGTGAGATTTAGGCAACTAAAAACAGATGAAAATCTTGAAAAATATAGAGAAAGTAGGAAGGAGCTCAAACGGGGAGTTAGGAGTGCTAAAATGGACCATGAAATATACTTGGCCAGCAGGGTAAGGAAAATGCCAAGGTATTTTATACATCTATTAGGAGGAGGAGGGTAGCTAGGGAAAGAGTAGGCCACTCAAAGGATAAAGGAGGGAATTTATGTGTGGAGCCACAGGAAGTGGGTGAGATCCTTAATGAGTACTTTGCATTAATATTCACCAAAGAGAGGGACATGAGGGATGTTGAGGGTTAGGATGGGTGTGTGAATACTCTCGGGTAGGTCAATATAATGGGCCCGATTTTACCAAAACTTTGCGCCCGTTTTCAGGCGCGAAATAACGGTAAAGTTGAGCGTCAGGCCTATGCCACGATCTGCACCCGATTCCTAGCAGATCGCGCCTTTTTACCAACGGCCGATTTGGGCGTCGTTCCGGTGCGGCCCAAATCGGCCGGCGCGACGATTTAAATGCATTTGCATGCATTTAAATCGACTTAATGAAGCACGCGCCCAACTTTACCATCAATTCCCCCTTTACCAGCATTCAGCCCAATTCGCGTCCGCGCCTTTACCGACCTGATAAATAAAAGTCCAACTTGTACTTTTATTCGGCAGGGGAATTGCCAAGGCCCACCCTTCGCAGACACCCCCTCTAACCACCCCGGCAGACACCCCCCGCCGCCCCCCCGCTGCCGGGGATCGGACCCCTCTGGGAGGCAGACCCCCCCCCCCCCGGGTGAGGCAGGCAGGCCCCCCCTGCCCCTCCCGCGATCAGACCCCTCTGGGAGGCAGGCCACCACAGCAAAGCACACCCCTAACCTACTTCGATCGTGGTCTCCCTCCACCATCCTTCCCGCTCACCTTCAGTCCTTCGACAGCCTGCAGCACGTTTCTGGACACTGACTTCGAGCCATGGCTGAAGTGACCGGGCTTCACACAGGTCCGCTGGCGTCTGCTGGAGAAGGGAGGGGCGGGCCCAGTTGGAACTCTGGTGCGGGGGCGGGGGGGGGTGGGATGAGGAGAGGGGGCGGGCCCACGTCGCCCTCTTGGGGGGGGGGGGGGTGGGAGGGGAGGGGGAGTGACATCTCATCCTCTGGGGGGGGTGGGAGGGGAGAGAGTGTGACATCTCATCATCTGGGGGGGTGGGAGGGGAGGGAGTGTGACGTTTCATCCTCTGGGTGGTGTGGGGGGGAGGGGGTGTGACATATCATCCTCTGGTCGGGGGGCGGGGGGGGGGGGGATTCCGCTGCCTGTCTGCGGCCGATCCCTCCTGGCACCATCACTGGTACACTACCAGCCACAGCCATCTCTCCCGCTCTCTCGCACCTGCAGGGAAGAGTAATCTGTGGCTGGTAGTGTACCAGTGATGGTGCCAGGAGGGATCGGCCACAGACAGGCAGCGGAACCGCCCCCCCCCTCCCTGACCAGAGGATGATATGACACACCCCCTCTCCACCCCCCCCATGGGATGAGACGTCGCACCCCCTCCCCCCCACCCCCTCCCCTCCCCCCCCCCCCCCAGGGGGTGATAAGTCACACTCCCTCCTCTCCTCCCACCCCACCCTCCTCCCCCCGCCACCGACCAGAGGATGAACGGCAGAGAGGCTCTCTCCGCTCTCTGCTTTTTTTTCCGCGTCCGGGCGCGTTCTGTCAGATTTTTTCCGAACTGCGCATGCGCAGTTCGGAGCTCCTATCGTTCTGGCGGCGCTAAGCCCCGCCCACTGGACCGGCGCCGGAAAAAAGCACATGGGCGCGCTGGAGCGCGGCCTCCGGGCTCGGATCTATTTGATACCCACACCCGGCACTTAGTCTCTAAATGGTAAAATCGGGCCCAATGAAGAATGTCTTGGATGTGTTGGACGTCTTAAAATGCATTAAGGTAAACAAGTCCCCAGCTGCAGATGGGATCTATCCTAGGATCCTCTGGGATGCAAGGGAGGAATTATCTGGGGCCTTAACAGATCTTTGTACCCTCTTTGGCCACAGGCGAGGTTCCAGAAGACTGGAGAATGGCCAACGTTGTTTCTTTGTTTAAGAAGGGAAACAGAATATCCATGCAATTACAGGCCAGTGAGCCTATATCAGTGGCAGGGATTCTGTGGAGAAGATTCTGATAGACAGGATTTATTCACATTTGGAAGTGAACGGATTTGTTAGTGATAGACACAATGGTTTTGTGTGGGGAACATCATGTCTCACCAGCTTGATTGAGTCTTTTGAGGAGATGACAAGAATGATTGATGAGGGAAAGGCAGTGCATGTTGTCTACATGGACTTTATAAGGCATTCGACAAGGTGCCTCAAGGCAGGCTGGCACAAAAGGTAAAATCTCATGGGATCTGGAGGTGTGCTGGGTCGATGGATACAGAACTGGCTTAGTCATAGAAGATAGAGAATTGTGGTGGAAGGGTGCTTTTCAGAATGGAGATCAGTAACTAGTGGTGTTCCACTGGGATCAGTGCTGGGACCTTTGCTGTTTGTTTGTAACAATGATCTGGAGGAAAATGTATGTGGTTTGATTAGTAAGTTTGCGGATGACACAAAAATTGGCGGAGTTGCAGATAGTGACAAGGATTATCAAAGGATACAGCAGGATATAGATAGATTGCAGACTTGGGCAGAGGAATGGCAGATGGAGTTTAGTCCAGACAAATGTGAGGTGATGCATTTTGGAAGATCAAATTCAGGTGGGAATTATACAGTAAATGACAGAACCCTTAGGAGCATTGACGTATAGGGGGATTTGGGTGTGTAGGTCCACGGATCCCTGAAAGTGGCAACACAGGTGGCTAAGATGGTCAAGAAGGCATACAGCCTTGCTTGCCTTCATCGGCAGGGGCATCAAGTATAAAAGTTGGCAAGTTATGTACAGTTGTATAAAACTTTAATTAGGCCACATTTGGAATATTGCATGCAGTTCTGGTTATAATTTATTTTGAACCCTTTTGGGGATTTCTGGAAGGAGCTATCTTAAATTAAGTTCTTTTTTTGAATTGATAGATGATGGGGATGTTGAACTATTTGATCAGAGACTCTCTGATGGATTGAATGCTAATGAATTGAACATGAGTAAAGTTAAAATGAAAGAGGTGTGCCCATATATTGTGCAGTGTGTGAGACTCACCATATCTGTTCTTGTGTTTAAGCACTTTCACATCTAGATTAGGGCAAATGCAGTTTTTCAAATGTTTGCATAACCTCAACAACCCTCTGGGTGGAGCTTCTCAGATCTTATTAAAAAAACTCCTCAGTAATTTACTGTAAACCTTAATTGTGAGTGCTCGAGTTAATTGTGTGGTTGTGAAGTTCTGATTACCGGTACAATGGCATTTGGTGTTCAAATATTCAAGCATCTAAAACTGTTCATGCTCAAGGACAACTCGGCTACTTTCACCATCTTTGGAGCTTTAATGTTTCAATTCTATATGGATTGGAAGAGCTTCTTGAAAACCATATCCCATGTCCGTGTGTTGAGGGGTCGAATCTTAAGTACACTGTTCTGATGTTCTGTTTGCCTTCAGGAATATTGCTCTTGATCAGTGTAATGCTGCATCGTGAATTATATCAATGCCATTACTGCACTAAATGCACTAAATCGATAAACACAGATCAAGCCCCAAAAACATGTTGCGGATATGGTTGCGGCTGCTGCTTCTTTTATTCTTTCCGTTCCATCTTCTTGTTCTTTAAACTATTGCTGCCGCCAGTATTATGGATCGTCATATTGTTTTTGGACGGTAATTATTATACTTGTGCTGAGATAATGAAGGATGAAAAAGTGACGAATAAAACATGCGCCGAATTCAACTGCAAAAGGGAAATCCGTAATTTTTTATCTGGACAACAATATCATTGTGATATATCGCGGGTGAGTAATGTCTTTTAAACGTTTGTTATAACTTGTTATTGTAATGGAAAATATAGAATAGCAACTTCCGTTCCCAAAACAAATCTAACGGAGAAAAGGATCTTAACTGGTTTCACACTTGGAGAGCAGATCCAACTGGAGTATTAGGCTAACTTACAGATACTGTTGATCATCGGGAGATTAAGAGACCTGGAGTAACTCTAGTGTAGAGGGGGGAGATGCAGTAACACCAAGGAGCTCAATATGGAAAACAGATGACTGAAATCACTATCATTGATGGTAGAACCGAAGGAGGGAATAACCCCAAACACCAGAGTTTGAAGAGCGGAAGGGCATTAGATTCGAGGGTGATACAGAGGGAGGGAGAGATGAGAAAAGCAATAATGTGCAGAACCTAGAAATTGGTTCGCTGAGGGACAGTGGGGTTAGTGAGGACAAGAAGTGATAGGGAGTGGTGTAAGTGAAAGTCATTACATGGGTGGCAGTTATTGATCAGGACAAAGCAACCTGCTTCACTTGTCTACTCCTGCTTCTAGTTTCTATGTTTCTATTGGCACTCCTTCCTCCAACATCAACACACAGTGGAAGCCGTGTGTGGCATTTACAAGGAATATAAGAACATAGGAATTAGGAGCAGAAGTAGACAAATTCAGCCCTTCGAGCCTGCTCCGCCAAGTGGCACGGTGGCACTGGTGGCATGGCAACACAGTAATTAGCACTGCTGCCTCACAGCGCCAGGGACCTGGGTTCAATTCCAGCCTTCATGACTGTGTGGAGTTTGGACATTCTCCCCATGTCTGTGTGGATTTCCTCTGGGTGCTCCAATTTCCTTCCACAGTCTGAACAACGTGCTGGTTAGGTGCATTGTCCATGCTAAATTCCCCCTCAATGCACCCGAACAGGTGCTGGAGTGTGGCGGCTAGGGAATTTTCACAGTAACTTCATTGCAGTGTTAATGTAAGCCTACTTGTGACATCAATAAATAAACTTTAAACTTTAATTCAATCAGACTTTGGCTGATCTCGCCCTGGTCTCAAATTCACCTCCCAACTGTTCCCCTTATCCCTTTAACCTGTTTTTTTAAAATCAGAAATATATCTATCTCCTTCTTAAAACCATTTAAGCATTCAGACTCCACTGTATAAGCACCACTAATTCACCATCCTCTGCGAGAAGTAGTTCCTCCTCATCTCAGTGTTAAATCTACCATCTCTCAACATATACCTGTGACCTCTTTTTCTAGATTGCTTCAAATGGGGAAACCTTTGGTCTACATTTACTCTATCAATCCCTTTTAGAATTTTATATACCTTAAATGGATCCCCTTTCATCCTTCGAAATTCCAGCAAATATAAGCCCAAACTGATAGTCTCTCCTCCTACGTCAACCCTTTCATCCCCGGAATAAATCTGGCACACCTCCTCTGAACTGCCTCCAATGCCACCACATGCTTCCTCAAAAACGAGACCAAAACTGGATACAATATTCCAGATGTGGTCTCACCAACATCCTATATAATTGCAAAAACACTTTTCTACTTGTATGTTCCAGTCCTTTTGCAATAAATGCCAACATTCCATTTGCCCTTTTTGTTACATGCTGTACCTGCATGCCGACTTTCGGCGATTCAAGAACAAAGACAACCAGATCCCTCTGAACACATTTTGAGTCTGCTTTCAATTTGGATAATAATTTGCCTTTCTATTTTTTCTGCCAAAATGAATAACCATACTTATACTCCATCTACCAAATTTTGGCCCATTTTCCTAGCCTATCTATATCCATCTGTAAAATCTTTATATCCTCTTCACTGCCTGCTTTCGCACCTATTTTAGCATCATCTGCAAAATTTTGCGATGTTACACTCTGTCCCTGCTTGCAGATCATTTATATAGATTGTAAACAGTTGAGATCCAAGGATTGACCCATGCAGCATCCTGCTAGTTACATTTTGCCAGCATTAGCAGGACATTTATCCCAAGCCTCTGTTTTCTGTCAGTTAGCCAATCCTCAATCCAATCTAGTATTCTACCCCAATCCCCTGTGATCTTACCTTCTGGATCAGTCTTTTATGCTGCACCTTGTCAAAAGCCCTCTGGAAGTTGAGATATACCATATCCACAGGTTCCCCATTATCCACCTTGCTGGTTATGTCCTCAATGAACTCAAGCAAGTTTGTCAAGCATGACATGTCCTTCATAAAGCCATACTGATAATGGTGGATTGAACCTTGTCTTTCCAAATGCTCTGTCATCTCCTCCTTAGTGATTGATTTCAGCAACTTCCCCATCACAGGGGTAAAGCTAACAGGCCTATAGTTTCCTACTTTTTGCCTTCCTCCCTTTTTGAATCGGAACCCACCAAGGCTCCTTCGACAGCACCTTCCGAACTCATGGCCACGACCAACTAAAAGGGCAGGGCAGAAAATGGACGGGAACACCATCACCTGCAACTTCCCCTCCAAGCCACTCACCATCCTGACTTGGAATTATGTAACTGTTCCTTCACTGTTGCTGGGTCTAAATACTGGAACTCCCACCTAATAGCAATGTGGCTGTACCTACACCACAGGCAACGCAGCAGTTCAAGAAGGGAGCTCACCACCAATTAAGGATGAGCAATAAATGCTAGCCCAGCCAGTAGCATCCACATCCACATCCACATGAGTGAATAAAAATAATGTTTGTGGGGATGTGAAGATCAACAATGATGAAGAATTGAATCTGAATGTGATATAAAGGCGTGAATGTGGGTTTCAGACGCAGTGACAGTGAGAAAAGGAAAGAGATGGATAATATCACAGATGAGAAAGTGGGATAAAAGGGTGTGAATTCAAATTCTGCTCAAGAGTTATCTGGAGTCAGCTTGCACAACATGATTGAATTTGAGGGAGTAACCAGAGACAGAAATGGAAATGTGGTCGCATATTGCTGTGTATGAGGAAAAATACCCTAACAGCAAGTGTATATCACAGATATCGATTGGATTGAAACATTTTGTGATAATTTGGGAATTATGATAAAGGGCTATGAGTGTAAGTTTTATCATAGGTCACAGAATATCAAATGTACACCAAATAGGATTATATAGGGTAACATATGAACAGCACAGATACAGGAAAGCCAGCCCATGCTGGTGTTTATGTTGCACTCGAGCTTCTTTCTATCTTTTCTCATATAAATCTATCATGGTAACCCTTTTCCCCAAATGCTTGTCCTGTATCTCCTGAAATACATCTACACTATTCACTTCAACCGCTCCCTGTGATAGTGAGGTCTACATTTTAACCTCTCTTTAAGCAAAGAAGTTTCTTCTGAATTTCCTATTGGAATTTTTGGTAATTATCTTATATTTATGGCCTCTGGTCATGCTCTTCCCCGCTAGCAGAATAATTCTCTCTGTAACCTCTCCATCAGAACCTTTTATAATTTTAAATATCTTCAGAAAGTCATTCCTCAGTCTTCTTTTCTCAAGAGAAAAAATATCCAACCTATTATTCCTTTGATGCTATACATATCTATGCATTTCTGGTATTAACCTTGTAATTTTCTCCAGTGTCACTATCTGCTTCTTAATAATGTGATGACCAAAACTATGGTTGAAACAATGTTTGAGGCAGGGTTAACGTAGCTGCCTTATTTCTCAATCCTTCACCTCCTGAAATGGTGCCTTATGCTTGGTTTGCTATTTTTCAGCTTGCTGACTTGTGGTGCAATTTGTCGTGATTGATGTATTTGTACTCTGAGTTCCCTTTATTCCTCTGCCCCCTTAGACTTGCACTTTCCAAATAATAAGTTACCTCCCTATACTTCCTATCAAAATGTCCCTGCTCACATTTATCTGTGTTAAACTTCATTTGCCAATTATTTGCCCATTCTGTAGGTTTATTTAAGTCCTCCTGTAATTTGTTTCAGCTCTCAACATTGATTTTACATCCTCCACCGCCCCACCCACTCCTCGCACCACCACCAATGTGTGTCATCCACATAATTAGAAACCGTGTTTTTGATCTCAAAGTCTAAATCATTATTGTAAATTATGAGCAATAGTGGACCGAGCATTGTTGCTTATGAAACACAACTACTGGCCTTTTGCCTTCCTGAATGATATCCATTACTCGTGCTGTTTGCTTCCTGTCCTGTAGCCAGCTAGCAATCTATTCTGTCACTTGTCTCCTGACCGCACACAATCTGACCTCATCCGTTCATCTTTTATCGACTTTGAAAATTCAGATAAATGACACCTGTCACTCTCTCTGTGATCAAAAAATAATAATGTTGGATAAGCAAGATAGATGTTGGCTATTTTTGTTTTTAGAATTTCCAGATGTTCTTCAATTCTTTCCTTTAGCATGGATTCCATGCCTTTTCCTACCACTGATGTTATGTTGACTGGTTTCTAATTCCATGGACATGATCTGTTTTCCTTCTAAAATACAGGAATTACATTGGGTATCTGCTTGTCCTCTAGCTCTACCCATTTTTCTGATGAATTATTAAATATAAGCAGAAATTTCTCAGTCATCTCTTCTGCATATTATTTTTAAATATATGGATTAAATTCTTACTGCCCATCATGCCACACTCCTGCTGCAGTGATTTTGACGACAAGCTAAATCTTCGCTTACTGCAGCGGGATGGGAAAATCCCACTGACACAAACGGTCAGAAAATTTTGACCTATTCTCGTTAAGTTTGTTCAGAATACATTGCTATTTGCACGTAACTTGTTGCTCATCTCATCATTCAATGTCATAACTATCTGTCCTATCTCCTGAGGCAAAATAGTGCAATTCTTAAATATTTTTACTTTCTATCATTACCTGTGACATTATTCTGTCTCTTTTATTTAGCTATTTTGTTTTATGCACCTTGATAATTTAGTTCATAGTTCCTATTTATTGTTATGATTATTTTGCACTTTTCCCCTAATCTCAGCACACAGCTCTCCTCTACTATGTACTTGACATATGCCTCTTTCCTACTTGTTCCCTTCCCATTTTATTTTTCCAAAGGTCCCTACCAGTGTTTAGTTTGCTATTTCCTTTCAGAGGAATTCATAGTCCCGACACTCTACTGAACATCACTTTAAATGCATCCTACATTGTTATTTGCCAATATAGCTGGAGATATTGAGCCGGATTCTCTGACCTTATGCACAGCTGGGATTCTCTGGCCCTGCTGCAATGATTGGAGATTGGGTTAATTGCCAAATTCTTTGTTTTCACTGGCAGTGGTGGCAGGGCATGAACAGTTGGAGAATGTTCACAGCCATTATTTTCTAAAGTTCTATTCTCAGTCCCTCTAGGATCAATAATTTTCTAATATACAAGCTTGGTTTTCATGCTGGAAGTTGCTCCTCACAACAAAGACAAATAAATATCTAGAATGTAACAGCTCTGTTAAACAGTTCTTAAAACCATCTTCTCTCTTCACCCATGTCTTAACAGTTTATCGGCGGCATTTTAATTTTCTTATTCCTGGCCATACTACTGTTCGTCTATTCTTTTCAATATTGCACTTGCTGTGACATGAAGGATTATTATTACAAGAATGAATGTGATTTCATGCGTGAACAAAAGAAGAAAATGCTGATTATGGAGGCACTGGGAAATAAAGCAGACGAAGAAGCAAAAGCAGATTTCAACAACATGAGCAAACAATTATGTTCTTTCCTCAGCTCTGTATCTGAGACTCGACCAAGTAATAATGGAGCTGAAACAACCATTGAGGTAAGTGGAATGCAATATCAAACCAATAGCTTGTGAAATAATCTTGACAAACTGTGAACATAGAACAAATGTGATGAATGCACCTAAAATTACCCAGAGAAAAATGTTTTGCGCCCCAGCCCAGTTAGAGGGAGTATCCAGAAATCACATATTAAATAGTTGTTTGATGGGACAGAACTTGAGTGTCCTTGAAAAAAGAGACCTGTCAAAGCTCTTCATCTTGAACTCTTACCAAATTGCTTCAGCAATGATCTTCATTCCATTCTAAGGTCAAAAGTGGGGATGTTCGCTGATGGCTGTATAATGTATAGTACCATTTGCCACACCTCACATCATGAAGCGGTCCATGTCTAAAAGAAGAAAGATGTGGACAATAATATTTGTGTGACACAATTGTGAGACAATGGTCATCCCCAGCAAGAGTAAATTTAGCTATCGTCCATTTGACGTTCAATGGCTTTACCATTGCTGAGCCCCCCGCTATCAACAACCTGGGATTATGGTTGTCCAGACACTGAACTGTGGCTAAAAGAGCAGAGCAAAGGCTAGGAATCTTGTGGTGAGGAACTTACCTCCTGATTCCCTAAAGCCTGTCCCCTATCTACAAGATACAAGTCAGAAGTGTGATGGAATATTCTTCACTTGGATTAGCACAGCTCCAATAACACACAAGAAGTTTGACACCATTCAGGGCAAAGCAGCCCGCATGATTAGCACCTCATCCATAAATATTCAGTCTCTCCACCACCAGTGCATAGTGGCAGCATCAACAAGAAAAGCCTCAAGGCTCTGTAGACAGCACCTGCAAACCCATGACCACTACCAGCTACAAGGACAAGGGCAGCACATCCATGGGAACACCACCACGTGGAAGTTCTGCCCGAGGCATTCACCATCCTGACTGAGAAATATATTGATTTCCTTCTCCTTTGCTGGATCAAAACCCTGGAACTCGGTCCCTAACAGCACTATGGATGTACCTACACCAAATGGACTGCAGCAGTTCAAGAAGGGGCTCATCACTACCTTCTCAAGGGCAATTAAGGATAGGGAATGAATGTTAACCTAGACAGCAATGTCCATATCCCACAAATGAATAAAAGAAGTACAAGCATAAGGGGAAAACAACAGTTTTTACTGCATGGTTGACAAGTGGACTCTGATTTGTAGAAGTGTTGACATGGAGATTTCACAAATGGATAACAACTGACAGATAACTGCCAAGCAATGTTTGAAGTTTAAATCAGGCAGCTTGGCTCTGATTGTCCAAGGTATTGTTCTGGGGAATGAATCAGTGAATGATTTTATTTGGCTGAAACAGATGCAATGTCTGTACAAAATAAAAGCAAATTCTGTGGATTCTGGAAATCTGAAATGAAACTTAAATTGGAAAAAAATCAACAGGTCTGGCAGCAACTGTGGAGATAGAAATAGAATTAACATTTTGAGTCCATGTAAGAGAGAAACAGACTTGAAATGGTCGCCAAATTCTACCACCCCGCCCGCCAAGGAATCGAAGTGGGCAAGAGGCGGACAATGGAAATGTCCATTGGCCTCAGGCAGGATTTTCCAGTCTTGCTCGAGCAAGGTTGTAAAATCCCACCTATTAATTTTGTTTCTATCGCCACAGGTCTTCCAGACCTGCTGAGTTTTTCCAATGTGTGCACACGTTCTTTTCATTTGCAAAGAACAGGGTCCTTTATATTATTATATGCGGTTTCAAGGTAGCTCCCTTCCCTGATGTATTAGATAAGAAATGTGCTGGGGCAGGGGGATGCAGGGGGTGGGGGTGTGGGTTCATTTTTTTCTACCATGGTCTACCGCAAACCTACCTTCACTGGTCTATATATATATATATGGTGATTCTTGCAGTTCCGCATACTATAAGTTTGGTCTTAATGGCAATATTGGAAGTATGGCCTGAGCCATTTGCTCACCATTCAAGCTTGATACTCAAATAAGGTGCATCAAAGACACCCTGCCAGATAATGGCTACCTTGATCAGATATCATGATTGTATTAAATGGCGGAACAGGCTCAAGGGGCAGAATTGCCTACTCCTGCTCATAGTTCTTATGTTCTTAAAGAAGATGTTCCTTTATATCAAGAGGGTAATTGGAATTTAGTGAGAATGGGAACTAAGTCCATTAAGGGAAGGTAATGTTAATTACTTAAAACCAAGTAAAAAAAGTAAACATATAAACAAGAACAAAATTAATTCAATCTTATGACTTTTTAAAAGTCAAAATAATATGATAGTTGAAACGAGTTGGTTACAATTCCTGCCTCATGTGACTCGGATAAGCATTGGCCATGAGCTCAAGGGTAAATAGTGGGTGGGATCACTGAGGGATGTATGGAAGGCTGATCATTTCATGAAACTCATGTTCCTTGAGTTGGTCACTGCTGTGTTTCCTGTTTTGACTACTGAGCAGAACATAACAACCACTCACATGGGATTGGTAAACTCCAAAGTGGGTTCCTTATTCTAAAGATTCAGCAGCAGATAAACTTGAATTGGAAGCGGGCCAGTGAAGGTTCATTAATTGTTCCCAGGGATGAGGGCAGTGACCTATGATGACAGGTGGACTATATTGGGCTTCTATTGAGTGAACGCTACAAAATTCTAAAGGGAAAAGCAAATTACCGCAGTTTCTGGTATCTGAAGCAAAAACAAAAATTGCTGGAAAATCTCAGGTGTGACAGCATCTGTGGAGAGGGAATGGAGCCAACATTTTGAGTATGGATGACCCTTTATCAGAGCTGAAGACAATAGAAAATAGAGTGATTATATATACTGTTGTGCTGAGGAAGGAAAAGAGGGAGCTCTGGGGGCTGGATAGAGAGGCAACAATTGGTGGAGACTGCTAGAAGTAGATGTAACTTGATTTTGAATGATAATAATTATTCCACCTTAGACTTATACGTGTGACTTTGCTTTCCCAACAGACATCTATTCATGAAAAGGATAAACTTTTATCGGGGGAAGAGGGCACTCAGCAGCAGATGTCTAGCCAAGAAATCACTCACAAAGCACAGATTCCGTTAAGTGTCAATGTGATGATACATCAACAGCCAGCAGTCTCAGAAGAAGAAACTAAAGTGTAATTCAGCATTTCTTACTGAATGTTTTCAATTATAATTTCATATAATTCAGCATCTGCATTGAATAAATCAAGATGTAAAATTCAAGGTGTGGTGATACTGTGCCTTCAAGAAATGAGTTTGCCATGTTTTTTGTGCAGGATCTGTTGTAGCAGATATTTTTATTATCAGAGCCATTCTGTCTGTATACAGCGGCACTGTGATATTGCAGCAGCAGCATAATTGATCTTAATTGCTACAATGGTTGTTTTAATTTGAACAAATGCAGGGTTCTATTATTTTGTGCTTTCCCTGGGATATTGCAGAGTAGGGCTTGATTAGGTTGATTGGCAGGTAAGGTCATTTAACTAGGTACAGCTAGGCTTTCACAGTGAACTTAAGCTCAGTAACTTTTTGGGACAAGAAGTAGTGCTTCTCTTTTCCCCTCTCTGAGGTCTGGTGACTGGAATCTGATAGGAAATAAATCTCTTTCTCTGTGATATTGCTGTTTGATGCTAGAGCATTCTCTGGAAATTACTGTATGAGAACTAGAAGTCAAGTGTCTGTCTGGAGCACTCTCCAGAGGCCTTAAGCCTAGAAATCTAATAGTCATGAAAGCGTATTTGGTTTTCTGTGTTCATTGGTTCTAAATAAGGGATTTATGTCTATGTGGGCATACTGCTAAATTGGAACAATAGAGATAGCTAGCTGTTAAGAATTATATTTTATCATTTTACTTGGTAAAAGTTGTGCTCATCCTTTTTGTTATATCCTAACTCTGTTCTTAAATAAAGTTTGTTTTGATAAAATCTTCCTAGTGGGTCACTTGAATCAATGTGGCTGACTCTTAACTGTCCTTGGCAAATAGGGATGGACAATAAATGCTGGCCAGCCAGTAACACCCATGTTCCATGAAAGAATAAAAGAAAAATATCTGGAGTGAAACACCTTATGCTCACACTAATGTCAAAATCAAATGTAAAAGTCAGGGTCTAGCCTAACTTCATAAATAGCTTGGAATTTCTTATCTGGTCCTTAACAAAGACTAAATGTTCTCCTTCTGGTCCCTCTGAGATGGGGATGTACAATTTTATAAAAGACACTTGTTCTGTGAATACTATGACAGAAAGGTAATCCTTAATTAATTCATTTATACCATCACAGATACCGTAATCTGAAATTATACGGTTGTACCATTTTAGAAAATAAACACTACAATCATATTTTTGCCCCTTTACACAAAATTGACGCTTAAGTTAGATGCTTGCCCCTGAGAGAAAATATACTTCAGAGTGGCACAGGAATTTGGTAAGAATGAGAATTTAGTGCAGCGGATGAAGGAAATGTTCAGTAATTGAAACCTGAAACTGTAAATATAAACAATCAGAGGAATTAACTTGATGGTATGGCCTCAGATCAAGCAAGGCCATAAAATCCCACCGTGTCTCCTGTCAATGCATAATGGTCACTGTTGCCTGATGGTGCATGCGCATTGATTCACATGTGCAGAAATTCAATGACATCGTGCCTGTCTGTCCAGTGGAGCAGTGTAACAGATACAGCGTCTACATCAATTTCAGAGAATTTCATCCCCCACAAAGACACTTTCTGTACACCAGCATCCAATATTCTGCTTTTCCATTTTTCCATTACAGTGAATAATTCCAAAAATAACTTCTTTCATATAGCACGATTAGCATAATTCATCTGCACAAGGTGCATCTTATGCGACAAGTCACATAAGCTTAATATTCAGTGATCACCTAATTTGGTAATCACTTAAATTCATGAGTAGCTGAAGAAATCATAGGAAATAATGTAGGTTCTATACTTGTTTGTATAGGCTAAAATTGTGCAGCAGAAATATGTAAAAGTCTAATGTCTTCGGTGAGAACTGTGGAAATAAAGACCCATGAATTCAATGCTACTGCAAAAACATTTCAAAATTGCTATGTGAGTGTACATATGCCCACACACAGACAGAGTTCATGCAGCCAAAGATCATACTGAATAAGCTCACAGATGTGAACAATCACATTCTTGGATATCTGAGGGCGTCAATAGCATTGTTTTTTTTGCCCATCCCAAGATAAAAGCATGACCGCCTGTGCAGCGGCCTGAGACTGAGGCAGAGGCACGGTATAATGAGGCCCACATTGCCACCTGCTCTATAGTGGAGAGATGTATAAGGCTTCTGAAAATGGAGCCTGCCACTCATGGTGAGGAATCCCTGCCCCAGGCTTTCCACTACGGATGCCACCCTTGCAGTGTTGGCCTGGAAACCATGCAAGGCAGGCAATAGCTGGTCCGGCTGAAAGCTTTGGGACTCCTCCCAACAGCCTCGCAGTTGGTCCAGTGTGGCCGTCAGCCCCTCCTGCATTCCCTGGCTCTGTTGCTGCATCTCTGAGGAAGAAGTGATCTCAGAGGCCCAGCATGTAGCCTGCGGCCAGCTGAATCCTCACCTCCGGCAGGCCCCCGCATGCCAGAGGCCTTGGACATTACCTCGTCCACCTGATGTATATTATCAGATGTGTCATGCTCACCAGAGAGTGACCCAAAAGCCTCACCACTAACTGGACCCACCGATGTGAGGCTATCTGGGATGGTGAATTATGAGGTGAAAGCTGATGCCAAAAATGTGCCACCCTTGGAGATCCCTTCACTCGCTTTCTCCAAGGAGTCTTTAGAGCTGTCAGTCTCAGGATGGGTGAGGGCTGCAGTAGGGGCCCCAATTCCAGGTGGCCCAGGTACGTCTGGATCTCTTCCTGCAACACAGGACACAAGGTTAAGTGCAAGGGAGGGAGAGGAATCTGGGATGCCAGAAAGTTGGTTGACATTTCTCCATTGAACATAGGACAAAGCACAAAGAAAATTACAACATAGGAACAGGCTTCGGCCCTCCAAGCCTGCACTGACCATGCTGCCCATCTGAATTGTAACCCCCCTACCCTTCCAGGGACCATATCCCTCTATTCCCATCCCATTCATGTATCTGTCAAGGTGCCCCTTAAAAGTCTGTATCGTTTCTGCTTCCATGACCTCCCCTGCCAGGGAGTTCCAGGCACACACCACCCTTTGTGTAAATATGCCTGGCCCATCTCCTTTCAACCTTGCCCCTTGCACTTTAAACCCATGCCCCCTAATAATTGCCTCAAATTGAGTGGAGGATTGACAGGTGCTCACTTCTTGACTCCAGCCCAACCATGCTGTCGCTGACAGCTCAGATGTCCTCTCTGGACAGCTCAAACGCCCGCTCCTCAAAGTGGGTGAGGACCCAGAGGTTGGGGTCACCACCCCCTGTCTGCTTGCTCTCACGAGTGTTATGGGCATCCCTCTCCTTTTGGGGACAGAAGGAGCCATGAAAGAAATGATGGTGTGACTCCTGCAGAGCATTAGGGGGTGGCCCTCAGACGACAAGCGCAGTGGGGGTGGGGGGGGGGGAGGGAGGAGGTGCTTGGGAATCAGTGAAGAATTCGCATTCCAACCACTATTCATGTAAATTGAGTCTGTGTCTTTATAAGCTCTGTTTGTGAACAGGATTCCCACTCACCTGAAGAAGGGGCTTAGAGCTTCGAAAGCTTGTGTGGCTTTTGCTACCAAATAAACCTGTTGGACTTTAACCTGGTGTTGTTAAACTTCTTACTGTGTTTACCCCAGTCCAACGCCGGCATCTCCACAATCAGTGAAGAATGCAGGGTGCTGGGGGTGGGGGTGATTTGGGGGAAGATGCTGCATGGGGTTAGGCACTCACCCTTGTTGCCTGGATGAGGTCATTGACCTTTTTTGCAACACTGCTTCGCTGTCTGGAGGCCAGTGACATGGCACTAACTGAGCCGGCAACTCCCTCCCAGGCCGTTTTGCTGTCAACTCCCCTGGGTTTGCGTCCTGCTGGGGGAGAAGAGGGTGCCCCGCCTTGCCTCTGCAGCATCCAGCCCTCAGTGAATCTGAGCGCTGACTTCTTTGCCATTTTTTCCTGCACTGGCTGCCTGCCTGCCTGTCCATCCTTGGGGTTTTTATGGAGCTGCCCCTTGTTGGGGCAGATCAGTTGCAGGGAGAGCATTCCAGCAAGTTAATGGCAGTTTGCTTGCTAGCACTGAGGAGAAGGGAAGTGAGCACTTGCAGGTGTGCTGATTAGGGAGAGGGGGGTGGGGGAGTTGTGGGCAGAGGGCGGTACTGTGTCTCTATGATGATTGGGGGCAGGGGAGAGAGAGGGAGGTGTCATACAGCCATCAGTGTCGGGGGAGATGAGGGCCATGTGCAGGTGGGTCCGAGATGGGGGGAGGGGGGAGGGTGGGACTACTGCCTCTCTGCCTGTGATTGGTGGGGTTGAGGGGGGCAGCTGCCATTCTGCCTGCGATCGGTAGGAGAGGGGGGGCCAATGTCTGTGGAGGCAAGGAGTAGGCATTATCCAGCACGGGAGGGATGTGGCAGGGGAGCAGCATTATTTTATATTTGCACATGGGCAAAGTTGGAGGGTCCGATCGGAGCTACAAGGTTTAGGGTGCATTAAGCCCTGCCCACAGGCTTCTGCAGCTAGAATCAGACTCACTGAAAATTTTGCAGGCAGAGTGCATATGGGGTGGGGGAGGGCGGGGGGGGGGGGGGGGGGGGGGCGGAGGGGGGGGCTAAATATGGACCCAAAAGACTGATCGGAGACTCTCCCAGTTTCAAGCCCACCTAGCATTTCGACAAAAAAATGATAAAATACCGCCCATGGTTGAGCAATGCTCTCCATTGCAGTGGTCCATGTTCGCCAACATCTTGACCTTATTGACACCACACTGTTTCTTGCTGCTTAGGTCCCTGATCCTCAGGCCCCTGTGCCAACTGGCAATGGATCTTCCATATCCTTATCTGGATCAGAGCCATTAGCAAGGCAGGGTTGCTTGCAGCCTGCATCATTGACACCTCAGTGGATGTATAAATGAAGTGAAACATTTATTGAGCATGTCCTTTACAGGTTTTCGTCCATCTCAATCCCAGCAGGCAAGTGCTGAGTCCCTCACCTAGCCTTGGTCAACACATGGCGTCCCCAACCCACCCATCCCTTCCAAGTAAAGCATAACTGGTCAATTCCCCTCGGAGTCAGCCATCTCTCTCCCTCCTTCACTCATCCCTCCAGAAATGTGCAGAAATCTATCTTCCCAGCCTTTCAGAGCAGTAGGATTTGTTGTTAATATGTTACACTGGGTGGTATCAGTCACTGAAGAAATGTCCAGGTTTGTTCGTGAGGACATTTGCACTCTCAGAGACAGTCAGTGAGGGGTCTGTCCACGTACAGAGCCAGTCAATGAGGGGTCTGTCCACACACAGAGCCAGTCAATGAGGGGTCTGTCTACTCTCGCAGCCAGTCAGTGGGGGCCCTGTCCACTCCCAGAGCCCGTCAGTGAGGGGTCCGTCCACTCCCAGAGCCTGTCCTCTCTCAGAGTCAGTCAGTGATGGACCTGTCCACACAAAGAGCCAGTTAATGAGGGGTCAGTTCACACAAAGAGCCAGTCAGTGAGGGGTCTGTCCATTCTCAGAGCCAGTCAGTGAGGGGCTGTCCACTCTCAGAGCCAGTCAGTGAGGGACCTGCCCAGACAAAGAGTCAGCCAGTCAGGGGCCTGACCACTCTCAGAGTCAGTCAGTGAGGGGTCTGTCCAATGTCAGAGTGATGCGCGATTGATCCACATGTGAGACAAGGTCGTACCCGGGAATAAAGGCTTTTGTTCACAATAAGAATAGAGCACACTGCTTAACAATACTATCCCAGACTAAGGGCTACTAGGAAGTAGCAGTGACCTTTATACCCCTGTAAGAAGGCGGGGCCAAACGGAGTGTACCACAGAACAATGCTAACAGGTGGAACACCCCAACCCTAACCCCAACAGCAACAAGAATAGCATATGTACAAGTACCCATAGTGGTAACCATCTATGGTTCACCACATTCACCCCTCCTTTGAAAACAAAGGCTGGCGGGGTAAGGAGACAATATGAACTGTCCATATGTTCACAAGTTTAGCTGTATCGGAGGTCTGCAACGTCTCTGCGACCTCCACAGTACCGGCTCCGGTGTTGGTTCTGGTGACCGTGGTGACGACCCTCTCTCCGAGGTGGTGTCCAGTGACTTCTCCAGTTCCTCACACCTGTGGACCTCGAGGTGGTGACAATTTCCTGGACTCAGGCAAGCTGTACACGGGAGTAAGAGGATTAAGTTGAGGTCCCGATGCTGGCCGCGCCGAGTCAGGAGGGGAGAGAATGGGCAAAGGAATCCTAACCAGGGGTGCGGGAGTGACGGGAATTTCCAGGTCCCCTGCAGGCGCCAGATCTCTGATAGAGACCGTGTCCTCTCGCCCGTCAGGATATGCCACATAGGCATATTAAGGGTTGGCGTGGAGGAGATGGACATGTTCAACCAAAGGGTCGGACTTGAGGGCCCTATCATGCCGCCGCAGGAGGACAGGTCCTGAGTACGTCAACCAAGACGGCAGTGAGGTCCCAGAGGAAGACTTCCTAGGGAAGGTAAACATCCGCTCATGTGGGGTAGCGTTGGTTGCCGTACACAGGAGGGATCGGATTGAATGGAGCGCATCAGAAAGTACCTCTTGCCAACGGGAGACTGGAAGACCCTTAGACCTCAACGCCAGTAAAACAGCCTTCCAGACTGTAGCGTTTTCTCTCTCGACCTGTCCGTTACCCCTGGGGTTGTAACTCGTAGTCCTACTCGAGGCAATTCCCTTAGAGAGCAGGTATTGCCTCAAGTCGTCGCTCATAAACGACGAACCCCTATCACTGTGGATATAACTGGGGTAACCGAAAAGGGTAAAGAGACCCCGCAGGGCTTTGATGACCGTGGCAGAGGACATATCAGAACAGGGGATGGCAAAAGGGAATCGGGAGTACTCATCAACCACGTTGAGGAAATACACATTCCGATCTGTAGAAGGAAGGGGCCCCTTGAAGTCGACACTCAGTCGTTCAAACGGGCGAGTGGCCTTAATGAGGTGTGCCCTGTCAGGCCGGTAGAAGTGCGGCTTGCATTCTGCACAAACCTGGCAACTTCGAGTTATCGACCTGACATCCTCAATGGAGTAGGGCAGATTCCGAGCCTTTACAAAATGGAAAAACCGAGTGATCCCCGGATGGCAGAGATCATTGTGGAGGGCCAGTAACCGGTCCTCCTGCACACTGGCACATGTACCACGCGACAGGGCATCTGAGGGCTCATTGAGCTTCCCCGGATGGTACATGATATCATAGTTGTAGGTGGAGAGTTCGATTCTCCACCTCAAGATTTTATCATTCTTGATTTTCCCTTTTAACGTGTTGTTGAACATAAAGGCCACGGACCTCTGGTCCGTGAGCAGGGTAAACCGTTTACCAGACAAATAATGGCGCCAATGCCGTACGGCCTCCACAATGGCCTGGGCCTCTTTTTCCACAGAGGAGTGCTGAATTTCAGGGCCTTGGAGGGTGCGGGAGAAAAAGGCGACGGGCCTGCCTGCCTGGTTAAGTGTGGTGGCCAGGGCGAAATCAGATGCATCACTCTCCACCTGAAAGGGGATGGACTCATCGACAGCATGCATCGTGGCTTTCGCGATGTCGGCTTTCATCATTTCAAAGGCTAGGCGAGCCTCTGTTGTCAGGGGAAAAGAGGTAGATTTTATGAGCGGACGGGCTTTGTCCGCGTAATTGGGAACCCACTGTGCATAGAATGAGAAGAAGCCTAAGCATATTCTCAGTGCTTTGATGCTAGTGGGTAGGGGAAGTTCAAGGAGGGGGCGCATACGGTCTGGATCAGGGCCGATGACCCCGTTTTCCACCACGTATCCGAGGATTGCTAGGCGGTGCTTGCTGAATACGCACTTCTCCTTGTTATAGGTCAGGTTCAGGAGATTCGCAGTGCGTAGAAACTTCTGGAGGTTGGCGTCATGGTCCTGCTGGTCATGGCCGCAGATAGTGACGTTGTCCAGGTACGGGAAGGTAGCCCGTAGCCCGTTTTGGTCCACCATTCGGTCCATCTCACGCTGGAAGACCGAGACCCCATTAGTGACGCCGAAAAGGACTCTCAAAAAGTGGTAGAGACGGCCATCCGCCTCAAAGGCCATGTATTTGCGGTCCTCTGGGCAAATGGGGAGCTGGTGGTAGGCTGACGCCAAGTCGATGGTGGAGAACACCCGGTACTGCGCAATCTGGTTGACCATGTCAGATATGCGCGGGAGAGGGTACGCGTCCAGCTACGTGTACCTATTAATGGTCTGACTATAGTCTATGACCATCCGGGGCTTGTCTCCAGTCTTGACCACCACGACTTGTGCTCTCCATGGGCTAGTGCTAGGTTGGATGACCCCTTCCCTGAGGAGCTGCTGAACCTCAGATCGAATAAAGATCCGATCCTCAGCGCTGTAACGCCTGCTCTTAGTCGCGATGGGCTTGCAGCCTGGCATGAGATTTTCAAATAAGGAAGGCGGGGTAATTTTGAGTGTCGAGAGACTGCAAGTGGAGTGCGCTGGACAATTTGGAGGCTGCTGTGCTCCCACTGAAAGAGGAGGGAGTGGCCCATCGTACTGCAGGGTCACACTCTTCAGGTGGACCATAAAGTCGAGCCCCAGGAGTACCGGAGCGCAAAGGTGCGGTAACACGAGGAGCCTGAAGTTCTCATAAACTGTGCCCCGCACCGTTAAGGTTACCACACAGCTCCCAAGAACGACTATAGATTGGGACCTCGACGCCATGGAGATTGTCTGCCTGACAGTTTGCACACGGAGAGTGCACCGTTTCACTGTATCCGGATGGATAAAGCTCTCCGTGCTCCCGCTGTCAAACAGGCAATGGGTCAGACGTCCGTTTACCTCAATGTCCATCATGGACTTGTCGAGTCTGTGAGGCTTGGCCTGGTCCAGGATGATTGACGCCACTGTTGGATCCCGAGAGTAACTGCAGGCAGCTGAGATAGCCGACGATGAGGACACCTGCTGGTCTTCTGCGGCCGGTGTCGACCAAAATGATTGTGCCCACGAATCGCACGTGGTCGATGATGTCGAAAATGGCGGCACCCGCAGGTCGCACATGGCTTGCATCGTCGTCATAGGAAATGGCGGCGTCCATAGCTCGCATGTGGCTGAAGACATCGACGAGGCCGGAGACGAGGAGATGGATCCTGGGGAGTCACACGCAGCACTGCTGGGCTTGGAAGGGGTCTTTGCTCGGCACACTTTTGCATAGTGCCCTTTCTTTCCACAGGCGGAGCAAAACACCATCCTGGCCGGACACCTCTGACGAGGGTGCTTCGCCAAACCGCAGAAATAGCACCGTGGGCCTCCAGGAGCTGCCGCAGTCGTCAGGTCTGAAGCTGAGAGCATGATCGCGCAGTTCCAAGGAGCCGCCGAGTACAGTTGAGGCGGTGGCTGTTCTTGCCACGCTGTTCCCACGTGGTCAGTGGGGTAGGTTTCGAGACTTCTGGAGGCCGTTTCCATTGCATCGGCCAATTCTACCATCTTAGCCAGGTCCAAGTTACCCTGTTCGAGCAGCCGCAGGCGAATATAGGATGAGCCGATTCCCGCCACGAACGCGTCTCGGATAGGATCGTTGGTGTATTGAGTAGCCGACACCTCCTTGCAGTTGCAGGCTCTGGCTAGCTGTTGAAGTTCACGCAGGTACTGTCCTGTAGTTTCACCGGGCTGCCGCCGTCGAGTGGCTAATAGGTGATGAGCATGGATTTTGTTCAGCTGTTTATGGTACAGCTTCTTGAGTAATTCGATGGCCTCTCTATAATTTTGGGAATCACGGATTGTTGCATACACAGTGTCGCTCACCCTGGTGTGGAGGACCCGCAATCTGTCGGTGTCGGACTGGACTGCTGTCGAGGCGTCGATGTAATCCTCAAAATACTTCAACCAATGATCGAAAATGTTCGACGCTCCAGCTGCACGCGGATCTAAGGTTAGCCGATCGGGTTTCAGCATCTGCTTCATTTTTCTTCGAACAAAATTTTCGATTTTATTGTTGTGAATAAAATTGATGCTCGATTGATCTACACGGGAGACAAGGTCGTACCCGGGACTAAAGGCTTTTATTCACAACAAGAATAGAGCACACTGCTTAACAATACTAGCCCAGACTAAGGGCTACTAGGAAGTAGCAGTGACCTTTATACCCCTGTAAGAAGGCGGGGCCAAACGGAGTGTACCACAGAACAATGCTAACAGGTGGAACACCCCAACCCTAACCCCAACAGCAACAAGAATAGCATATGTACAAGTACCCATAGTGGTAACCATCTATGGTTCACCACATTCACCCCTCCTTTGAAAACAAAGGCTGGCGGGGTAAGGAGACAATATGAACTGTCCATATGTTCACAAGTTTAGCTGTATCGGAGGTCTGCAACGTCTCTGCGACCTCCACAGTACCGGCTCCGGTGTTGGTTCTGGTGACCGTGGTGACGACCCTCTCTCCGAGGTGGTGTCCAGTGACTTCTCCAGTTCCTCACACCTGTGGACCTCGAGGTGGTGACAATTTCCTGGACTCAGGCAAGCTGTACACGGGAGTAAGAGGATTAAGTTGAGGTCCCGATGCTGGCCGCGCCGAGTCAGGAGGGGAGAGAATGGGCAAAGGAATCCTAACCAGGGGTGCGGGAGTGACGGGAATTTCCAGGTCCCCTGCAGGCGCCAGATCTCTGATAGAGACCGTGTCCTCTCGCCCGTCAGGATATGCCACATAGGCATATTAAGGGTTGGCGTGGAGGAGATGGACATGTTCAACCAAAGGGTCGGACTTGAGGGCCCTATCATGCCGCCGCAGGAGGACAGGTCCTGAGTACGTCAACCAAGACGGCAGTGAGGTCCCAGAGGAAGACTTCCTAGGGAAGGTAAACATCCGCTCATGTGGGGTAGCGTTGGTTGCCGTACACAGGAGGGATCGGATTGAATGGAGCACATCAGAAAGTACCTCTTGCCAACGGGAGACTGGAAGACCCTTAGACCTCAACGCCAGTAAAACAGCCTTCCAGACTGTAGCGTTTTCTCTCTCGACCTGTCCGTTACCCCTGGGGTTGTAACTCGTAGTCCTACTCGAGGCAATTCCCTTAGAGAGCAGGTATTGCCTCAAGTCGTCGCTCATAAACGACGAACCCCTATCACTGTGGATATAACTGGGGTAACCGAAAAGGGTAAAGAGACCCCGCAGGGCTTTGATGACCGTGGCAGAGGACATATCAGAACAGGGGATGGCAAAAGGGAATCGGGAGTACTCATCAACCACGTTGAGGAAATACACATTCCGATCTGTAGAAGGAAGGGGCCCCTTGAAGTCGACACTCAGTCGTTCAAACGGGCGAGTGGCCTTAATGAGGTGTGCCCTGTCAGGCCGGTAGAAGTGCGGCTTGCATTCTGCACAAACCTGGCAACTTCGAGTTATCGACCTGACATCCTCAATGGAGTAGGGCAGATTCCGAGCCTTTACAAAATGGAAAAACCGAGTGATCCCCGGATGGCAGAGATCATTGTGGAGGGCCAGTAACCGGTCCTCCTGCACACTGGCACATGTACCACGCGACAGGGCATCTGAGGGCTCATTGAGCTTCCCCGGATGGTACATGATATCATAGTTGTAGGTGGAGAGTTCGATTCTCCACCTCAAGATTTTATCATTCTTGATTTTCCCTTTTAACGTGTTGTTGAACATAAAGGCCACGGACCTCTGGTCCGTGAGCAGGGTAAACCGTTTACCAGACAAATAATGGCGCCAATGCCGTACGGCCTCCACAATGGCCTGGGCCTCTTTTTCCACAGAGGAGTGCTGAATTTCAGGGCCTTGGAGGGTGCGGGAGAAAAAGGCGACGGGCCTGCCTGCCTGGTTAAGTGTGGTGGCCAGGGCGAAATCAGATGCATCACTCTCCACCTGAAAGGGGATGGACTCATCGACAGCATGCATCGTGGCTTTCGCGATGTCGGCTTTCATCATTTCAAAGGCTAGGCGAGCCTCTGTTGTCAGGGGAAAAGAGGTAGATTTTATGAGCGGACGGGCTTTGTCCGCGTAATTGGGAACCCACTGTGCATAGAATGAGAAGAAGCCTAAGCATATTCTCAGTGCTTTGATGCTAGTGGGTAGGGGAAGTTCAAGGAGGGGGCGCATACGGTCTGGATCAGGGCCGATGACCCCGTTTTCCACCACGTATCCGAGGATTGCTAGGCGGTGCTTGCTGAATACGCACTTCTCCTTGTTATAGGTCAGGTTCAGGAGATTCGCAGTGCGTAGAAACTTCTGGAGGTTGGCGTCATGGTCCTGCTGGTCATGGCCGCAGATAGTGACGTTGTCCAGGTACGGGAAGGTAGCCCGTAGCCCGTTTTGGTCCACCATTCGGTCCATCTCACGCTGGAAGACCGAGACCCCATTAGTGACGCCGAAAAGGACTCTCAAAAAGTGGTAGAGACGGCCATCCGCCTCAAAGGCCATGTATTTGCGGTCCTCTGGGCAAATGGGGAGCTGGTGGTAGGCTGACGCCAAGTCGATGGTGGAGAACACCCGGTACTGCGCAATCTGGTTGACCATGTCAGATATGCGCGGGAGAGGGTACGCGTCCAGCTACGTGTACCTATTAATGGTCTGACTATAGTCTATGACCATCCGGGGCTTGTCTCCAGTCTTGACCACCACGACTTGTGCTCTCCATGGGCTAGTGCTAGGTTGGATGACCCCTTCCCTGAGGAGCTGCTGAACCTCAGATCGAATAAAGATCCGATCCTCAGCGCTGTAACGCCTGCTCTTAGTCGCGATGGGCTTGCAGCCTGGCATGAGATTTTCAAATAAGGAAGGCGGGGTAATTTTGAGTGTCGAGAGACTGCAAGTGGAGTGCGCTGGACAATTTGGAGGCTGCTGTGCTCCCACTGAAAGAGGAGGGAGTGGCCCATCGTACTGCAGGGTCACACTCTTCAGGTGGACCATAAAGTCGAGCCCCAGGAGTACCGGAGCGCAAAGGTGCGGTAACACGAGGAGCCTGAAGTTCTCATAAACTGTGCCCCGCACCGTTAAGGTTACCACACAGCTCCCAAGAACGACTATAGATTGGGACCTCGACGCCATGGAGATTGTCTGCCTGACAGTTTGCACACGGAGAGTGCACCGTTTCACTGTATCCGGATGGATAAAGCTCTCCGTGCTCCCGCTGTCAAACAGGCAATGGGTCAGACGTCCGTTTACCTCAATGTCCATCATGGACTTGTCGAGTCTGTGAGGCTTGGCCTGGTCCAGGATGATTGACGCCACTGTTGGATCCCGAGAGTAACTGCAGGCAGCTGAGATAGCCGACGATGAGGACACCTGCTGGTCTTCTGCGGCCGGTGTCGACCAAAATGATTGTGCCCACGAATCGCACGTGGTCGATGATGTCGAAAATGGCGGCACCCGCAGGTCGCACATGGCTTGCATCGTCGTCATAGGAAATGGCGGCGTCCATAGCTCGCATGTGGCTGAAGACATCGACGAGGCCGGAGACGAGGAGATGGATCCTGGGGAGTCACACGCAGCACTGCTGGGCTTGGAAGGGGTCTTTGC
Source organism: Mustelus asterias (assembly GCF_964213995.1). NCBI lineage: Eukaryota > Metazoa > Chordata > Chondrichthyes > Carcharhiniformes > Triakidae > Mustelus > Mustelus asterias. The sequence continues at coordinate 14,934 of NW_027592527.1, read as the reverse complement.
TCGGCACACTTTTGCATAGTGCCCTTTCTTTCCACAGGCGGAGCAAAACACCATCCTGGCCGGACACCTCTGACGAGGGTGCTTCGCCAAACCGCAGAAATAGCACCGTGGGCCTCCAGGAGCTGCCGCAGTCGTCAGGTCTGAAGCTGAGAGCATGATCGCGCAGTTCCAAGGAGCCGCCGAGTACAGTTGAGGCGGTGGCTGTTCTTGCCACGCTGTTCCCACGTGGTCAGTGGGGTAGGTTTCGAGACTTCTGGAGGCCGTTTCCATTGCATCGGCCAATTCTACCATCTTAGCCAGGTCCAAGTTACCCTGTTCGAGCAGCCGCAGGCGAATATAGGATGAGCCGATTCCCGCCACGAACGCGTCTCGGATAGGATCGTTGGTGTATTGAGTAGCCGACACCTCCTTGCAGTTGCAGGCTCTGGCTAGCTGTTGAAGTTCACGCAGGTACTGTCCTGTAGTTTCACCGGGCTGCCGCCGTCGAGTGGCTAATAGGTGATGAGCATGGATTTTGTTCAGCTGTTTATGGTACAGCTTCTTGAGTAATTCGATGGCCTCTCTATAATTTTGGGAATCACGGATTGTTGCATACACAGTGTCGCTCACCCTGGTGTGGAGGACCCGCAATCTGTCGGTGTCGGACTGGACTGCTGTCGAGGCGTCGATGTAATCCTCAAAATACTTCAACCAATGATCGAAAATGTTCGACGCTCCAGCTGCACGCGGATCTAAGGTTAGCCGATCGGGTTTCAGCATCTGCTTCATTTTTCTTCGAACAAAATTTTCGATTTTATTGTTGTGAATAAAATTGATGCTCGATTGATCTACACGGGAGACAAGGTCGTACCCGGGACTAAAGGCTTTTATTCACAACAAGAATAGAGCACACTGCTTAACAATACTAGCCCAGACTAAGGGCTACTAGGAAGTAGCAGTGACCTTTATACCCCTGTAAGAAGGCGGGGCCAAACGGAGTGTACCACAGAACAATGCTAACAGGTGGAACACCCCAACCCTAACCCCAACAGCAACAAGAATAGCATATGTACAAGTACCCATAGTGGTAACCATCTATGGTTCACCACATTCACCCCTCCTTTGAAAACAAAGGCTGGCGGGGTAAGGAGACAATATGAACTGTCCATATGTTCACAAGTTTAGCTGTATCGGAGGTCTGCAACGTCTCTGCGACCTCCACAGTACCGGCTCCGGTGTTGGTTCTGGTGACCGTGGTGACGACCCTCTCTCCGAGGTGGTGTCCAGTGACTTCTCCAGTTCCTCACACCTGTGGACCTCGAGGTGGTGACAATTTCCTGGACTCAGGCAAGCTGTACACGGGAGTAAGAGGATTAAGTTGAGGTCCCGATGCTGGCCGCGCCGAGTCAGGAGGGGAGAGAATGGGCAAAGGAATCCTAACCAGGGGTGCGGGAGTGACGGGAATTTCCAGGTCCCCTGCAGGCGCCAGATCTCTGATAGAGACCGTGTCCTCTCGCCCGTCAGGATATGCCACATAGGCATATTAAGGGTTGGCGTGGAGGAGATGGACATGTTCAACCAAAGGGTCGGACTTGAGGGCCCTATCATGCCGCCGCAGGAGGACAGGTCCTGAGTACGTCAACCAAGACGGCAGTGAGGTCCCAGAGGAAGACTTCCTAGGGAAGGTAAACATCCGCTCATGTGGGGTAGCGTTGGTTGCCGTACACAGGAGGGATCGGATTGAATGGAGCGCATCAGAAAGTACCTCTTGCCAACGGGAGACTGGAAGACCCTTAGACCTCAACGCCAGTAAAACAGCCTTCCAGACTGTAGCGTTTTCTCTCTCGACCTGTCCGTTACCCCTGGGGTTGTAACTCGTAGTCCTACTCGAGGCAATTCCCTTAGAGAGCAGGTATTGCCTCAAGTCGTCGCTCATAAACGACGAACCCCTATCACTGTGGATATAACTGGGGTAACCGAAAAGGGTAAAGAGACCCCGCAGGGCTTTGATGACCGTGGCAGAGGACATATCAGAACAGGGGATGGCAAAAGGGAATCGGGAGTACTCATCAACCACGTTGAGGAAATACACATTCCGATCTGTAGAAGGAAGGGGCCCCTTGAAGTCGACACTCAGTCGTTCAAACGGGCGAGTGGCCTTAATGAGGTGTGCCCTGTCAGGCCGGTAGAAGTGCGGCTTGCATTCTGCACAAACCTGGCAACTTCGAGTTATCGACCTGACATCCTCAATGGAGTAGGGCAGATTCCGAGCCTTTACAAAATGGAAAAACCGAGTGATCCCCGGATGGCAGAGATCATTGTGGAGGGCCAGTAACCGGTCCTCCTGCACACTGGCACATGTACCACGCGACAGGGCATCTGAGGGCTCATTGAGCTTCCCCGGATGGTACATGATATCATAGTTGTAGGTGGAGAGTTCGATTCTCCACCTCAAGATTTTATCATTCTTGATTTTCCCTTTTAACGTGTTGTTGAACATAAAGGCCACGGACCTCTGGTCCGTGAGCAGGGTAAACCGTTTACCAGACAAATAATGGCGCCAATGCCGTACGGCCTCCACAATGGCCTGGGCCTCTTTTTCCACAGAGGAGTGCTGAATTTCAGGGCCTTGGAGGGTGCGGGAGAAAAAGGCGACGGGCCTGCCTGCCTGGTTAAGTGTGGTGGCCAGGGCGAAATCAGATGCATCACTCTCCACCTGAAAGGGGATGGACTCATCGACAGCATGCATCGTGGCTTTCGCGATGTCGGCTTTCATCATTTCAAAGGCTAGGCGAGCCTCTGTTGTCAGGGGAAAAGAGGTAGATTTTATGAGCGGACGGGCTTTGTCCGCGTAATTGGGAACCCACTGTGCATAGAATGAGAAGAAGCCTAAGCATATTCTCAGTGCTTTGATGCTAGTGGGTAGGGGAAGTTCAAGGAGGGGGCGCATACGGTCTGGATCAGGGCCGATGACCCCGTTTTCCACCACGTATCCGAGGATTGCTAGGCGGTGCTTGCTGAATACGCACTTCTCCTTGTTATAGGTCAGGTTCAGGAGATTCGCAGTGCGTAGAAACTTCTGGAGGTTGGCGTCATGGTCCTGCTGGTCATGGCCGCAGATAGTGACGTTGTCCAGGTACGGGAAGGTAGCCCGTAGCCCGTTTTGGTCCACCATTCGGTCCATCTCACGCTGGAAGACCGAGACCCCATTAGTGACGCCGAAAAGGACTCTCAAAAAGTGGTAGAGACGGCCATCCGCCTCAAAGGCCATGTATTTGCGGTCCTCTGGGCAAATGGGGAGCTGGTGGTAGGCTGACGCCAAGTCGATGGTGGAGAACACCCGGTACTGCGCAATCTGGTTGACCATGTCAGATATGCGCGGGAGAGGGTACGCGTCCAGCTACGTGTACCTATTAATGGTCTGACTATAGTCTATGACCATCCGGGGCTTGTCTCCAGTCTTGACCACCACGACTTGTGCTCTCCATGGGCTAGTGCTAGGTTGGATGACCCCTTCCCTGAGGAGCTGCTGAACCTCAGATCGAATAAAGATCCGATCCTCAGCGCTGTAACGCCTGCTCTTAGTCGCGATGGGCTTGCAGCCTGGCATGAGATTTTCAAATAAGGAAGGCGGGGTAATTTTGAGTGTCGAGAGACTGCAAGTGGAGTGCGCTGGACAATTTGGAGGCTGCTGTGCTCCCACTGAAAGAGGAGGGAGTGGCCCATCGTACTGCAGGGTCACACTCTTCAGGTGGACCATAAAGTCGAGCCCCAGGAGTACCGGAGCGCAAAGGTGCGGTAACACGAGGAGCCTGAAGTTCTCATAAACTGTGCCCCGCACCGTTAAGGTTACCACACAGCTCCCAAGAACGACTATAGATTGGGACCTCGACGCCATGGAGATTGTCTGCCTGACAGTTTGCACACGGAGAGTGCACCGTTTCACTGTATCCGGATGGATAAAGCTCTCCGTGCTCCCGCTGTCAAACAGGCAATGGGTCAGACGTCCGTTTACCTCAATGTCCATCATGGACTTGTCGAGTCTGTGAGGCTTGGCCTGGTCCAGGATGATTGACGCCACTGTTGGATCCCGAGAGTAACTGCAGGCAGCTGAGATAGCCGACGATGAGGACACCTGCTGGTCTTCTGCGGCCGGTGTCGACCAAAATGATTGTGCCCACGAATCGCACGTGGTCGATGATGTCGAAAATGGCGGCACCCGCAGGTCGCACATGGCTTGCATCGTCGTCATAGGAAATGGCGGCGTCCATAGCTCGCATGTGGCTGAAGACATCGACGAGGCCGGAGACGAGGAGATGGATCCTGGGGAGTCACACGCAGCACTGCTGGGCTTGGAAGGGGTCTTTGCTCGGCACACTTTTGCATAGTGCCCTTTCTTTCCACAGGCGGAGCAAAACACCATCCTGGCCGGACACCTCTGACGAGGGTGCTTCGCCAAACCGCAGAAATAGCACCGTGGGCCTCCAGGAGCTGCCGCAGTCGTCAGGTCTGAAGCTGAGAGCATGATCGCGCAGTTCCAAGGAGCCGCCGAGTACAGTTGAGGCGGTGGCTGTTCTTGCCACGCTGTTCCCACGTGGTCAGTGGGGTAGGTTTCGAGACTTCTGGAGGCCGTTTCCATTGCATCGGCCAATTCTACCATCTTAGCCAGGTCCAAGTTACCCTGTTCGAGCAGCCGCAGGCGAATATAGGATGAGCCGATTCCCGCCACGAACGCGTCTCGGATAGGATCGTTGGTGTATTGAGTAGCCGACACCTCCTTGCAGTTGCAGGCTCTGGCTAGCTGTTGAAGTTCACGCAGGTACTGTCCTGTAGTTTCACCGGGCTGCCGCCGTCGAGTGGCTAATAGGTGATGAGCATGGATTTTGTTCAGCTGTTTATGGTACAGCTTCTTGAGTAATTCGATGGCCTCTCTATAATTTTGGGAATCACGGATTGTTGCATACACAGTGTCGCTCACCCTGGTGTGGAGGACCCGCAATCTGTCGGTGTCGGACTGGACTGCTGTCGAGGCGTCGATGTAATCCTCAAAATACTTCAACCAATGATCGAAAATGTTCGACGCTCCAGCTGCACGCGGATCTAAGGTTAGCCGATCGGGTTTCAGCATCTGCTTCATTTTTCTTCGAACAAAATTTTCGATTTTATTGTTGTGAATAAAATTGATGCTCGATTGATCTACACGGGAGACAAGGTCGTACCCGGGACTAAAGGCTTTTATTCACAACAAGAATAGAGCACACTGCTTAACAATACTAGCCCAGACTAAGGGCTACTAGGAAGTAGCAGTGACCTTTATACCCCTGTAAGAAGGCGGGGCCAAACGGAGTGTACCACAGAACAATGCTAACAGGTGGAACACCCCAACCCTAACCCCAACAGCAACAAGAATAACATATGTACAAGTACCCATAGTGGTAACCATCTATGGTTCACCACACAGAGCCAGTCAGTGATGATCCTGCGCTCTTTCAGAGCCAGTCAGTGAGGGGCCTGCCCACACAAGAGCCAGTCAGTGAGGTGTCTGTCCACTCTCAGAGTCAGTCAGTGAGGGGCTGCCCATACTCACAGCCAGGAAGGGGACTGTCCACTCCCAGAGCCAATTAGTGAGGGGTCTGTCCAATGTCAGAGCCAGTCAGTGAGGGGCTTGTCTAAGCTCAGAGACAGTCAGTGAGGGGTCTTTCCACTCTCAGAGCCAGTAAGTGAGGGGCCTGTCCTCTTTGTCAGTGAGTGAGGAGTCTGTCCAATGACAGAGCCAGTCAGTCCAGGCCTGTCCACTCCCAGAGCCAGTCAATGAGGAGTCTGTCCACTCTGTCAGTGAATGGCCTGTCCACTGTCAGAGCCAGTCAGTGAGTGGTCTTCCCTCACAAATGCCAGTCTTTGAGGGGTCTGGCCACTCTCCGAGCCAGTTTGTGGTTATGGTGGTGGGCAAAGCTCAGTGTTTACTGCACTTTGCAGTCGGGATCACTGAATTGTGACCAGGGGTAGACAGCCAGGAAGATTTTTCCCAATGTGACCCAGGAAAATTTAATTCCCCTGATCACTGTCGAATTGAATTAAGTTAATCCCACAAAACAGAGAGTATTACAATTAGTACTCAATCATTTGGGATTGCACGCTGCAATTAATCAACAGTGTTTCTCTGTACCAATGAAGGAGCAGTAAGGATGTTTCCTAAAAGCTATCAATCATGAGAAAGTAAAGGACAATTTCACATCAGGGATCAGACTTCCGGGATGAAGCATTGTGCAATATTCCAAACAGATCCTCACTTATATACCTGATGAAAAGTTCACTGTGTTCACTTCAAACTTGTTACTATATACAGACATTGTGATATTACAAATCTGTTTCTGTTCCATTACAATTTTGTTTTTGTTTTTTCACATCTGGTCATTCCAATTCTGGAAAGATTAAAATCTCAGGATTGAAATAGGAGCTGTGAATGTTAAGAGGCTCATAAGAAACTGAAGGGTTTTTATGGAGAACTGCAGAGACATCTGTGGAGGTAGCAATGCAAAATAATAGTTCCTTTCGGAGATATATCTACTTAACTGGGGCCTGAAATAGGCATCCACAACAGAATTATCTGTAGTTATCTTAGAATAAAACTGAAACATTACAGGGCCAATCTGACTGTGTTGTCCTATAGAAAACAGACAACAATTTTGTATGTGACAATATCCCAAATACAATGAGTTCATGACTAAACAATCTGTTTAGTGATGTTAATTAAGGATAAATATTAACCAGGATACCTGGCATTACTCCTTTTCTCTTCATTGAAATTATATCTTGGACTTTATAAACCAACCTGGGAAGGCAGACTGGGTTTTGTATAAAGTTTCATCAGACTGGCAGCACATATAACTTGATGGAGGATTGACTGAAACTTTGAGCACTATGTGGGCTGATGGACCATTAGATTAGAGTGAGGATGTAAACAGGAAACTAGCTGAAATTGGATCTTAGCAGTTCATGCCCACAGTAGGGGAAGGGAGAGGCAAGGTGTAACTGAACTGTGTTGAAGCAGATACACAAATACGCAAAATCAAGATGGTTCAGTTCACATCGCTCTGCTTTTGTGTGGTTATCTGTTTCCTGCAATGAGTAACCTTGGTTACTTGAAGTTTCACACTTGCAGCTGCTGGGCATCTGACAGCTCTGAAGAATATGGACAAATAAAATAAGGATAAAATTCTTAAGGGGGTACAGAAACAGAGGGATCTGGGTGTATATGTGCACAGATCATTGAAGGTGGCAGGATAGATGGAGAGAGCAGTTAATAAATCAAACAGCATTTTGGGTTTTACTAATGGGACACACAATTCAAGAGCAAGGAGGATATGTTGAATTATACAAGCCATTAGTTAGGTCTCAGCTGGAACACTGTGTACAGTTCTGGGTGCCACAGCAAGGATGTGAACGCATTAGAGAGAATGCAGGGTTACAAGAATGGTTCCAGGGCTGAGAATCATCAGTTGTGAGGACACATTGGAGAGGTAGCAACTGTTCTCCTTGGAGCTAAGTCTACGAGGAGATTTTATCGAGATTTTCAAACTCATGAGGGGGATAGGCAGAGTAGAGAGGGAGAAACTGTTCCAACTTGTAAAAGGATCAAGAACGAGATGGCACAGAATTAAAGTAATTTGCAAAGGAAACAAATATGATGTGAGAACTTTATGAAACTTTTTCATAAAGCGAATGGTTCAGGTCTGGATTGCACTGTTTGAAAGTGTGATGGAGGCTGGTGATCGAGTCATTTATGCGGGTATTAGATGAGGATCTTAGTAGAAAACTGTAATCTTACTCTGGTGTATGATGGTCAAGCTGACTGCGTTGTCATGCAGACAATTTGCACATGGCAAGATCCCAAAATCCAGCAATAAGTTCATGACCAGACAATCCATTTAGTGATGTTAGTTAAGGGATAAATATTAACCAGGACACCTGACATAACTCAATTCCTCTTCATTGAAATAGTATCTGGGACCTGAGAAGGCAGACTGGGCTTTGGTTTAAAGCCTCATCAGACTGGCAGAACTTATAACTGGATGGAGGAGTGACTGAAATTTTGTGCATTTTGTGAGGCTGATCATATAAGAATATAAACCGGAAACTCAATGAAATGAGATCCAAACAGTTCACAAGCATGTGAAGGGAAAAGGAGAGACAAATTGTAACTGAACATGCTGAAATAAAGAGCAAATAAAGAGCAAAGCCAAGATGGTTCAGTTCACATTTTTCTGCTTATCTGTTTCATGCAGTTATTAACCTCAATCACTCGGAGTTTCACATTTGTAGCTGCTGGAAATAAAAGGGTCTCAGTAAAAGTGAAATGCTCTTATATGAAATGCTCAAAATCCCATCACAGCAATGACATGGAACATATATTGTAACGTTAGTACATTTGAAACAAACATTCTTCCAGTGTTTACACAAAAAATATTTGATACCTTTAACTGGGGGCAGGATGTTTCAAATTATAAGTTTTCACCTCACCGTAACATGTTAAAGCTGGAAAGTTGGCAGTGTAGAGAGAGCTTTACTCTGTATCTAACCTATGATGTTCCTGCCCCAGAAGTGTTTAATGGGGCAGTGTAGAAAGAGCGTTACTCTGCATCTAACGGCATTGTAGGTCAACCCACAGCCATGCACTGCAGCGTTTCAAGAAGGCAGCTCACCATCACCTTCTCAAGGGCAACTAAAGATGGGCAATGAATGCTGGCCAGTCTGTGATGCCCATGTCCCACGAATGAATAAAAAAAATCTAATCCATGCATGATGAATATTTATACACTGTAGAAGGAGCTTTACTCCATATCAAACCCATGCTGTCCCTGCCCTGAGAGCTTGATAGGGACAGTGCAAAGAATGCTTTACTCTGTATCGAACTCTGTGTGGTTCCTGACCCAGGAATGTTTGAAGGGACATAGTAGAGGTAGCTTTTATCCGTACCTGATCAATGCTGTCCCTGCCCTCAAGGGTTTTGATGGGTGAAATGTAGAGAGAGCTTTACTCTAACATCATGCTGTTCCTGCCCTGGGAACGTTTGATGGGGCACTGCAAGAACAAAGGAACTTAATGGATGAAATTTTCTCAAAAGGTTTCGAGTGTCATAACAGCATGAAAACGGGAGTCCTCCACACCAGTCTTTTGGGTGAGCTCGGCATTGCAATCTTCTGGCATTCTGTAGTTTTTCTATCAGCTCGAAGCTTTGCGCTGGCATGGGAGACCGAGCCAAAGTACACCGGAAAAGCCAACTTCAGAGCGTGAAGGGGACCCCGGTCAGCCGATGCACCAAGAAACCTCCTCCCACACCCCACATGTATATCGGATCCCCCTCCCCATCATCAGTGGCATAGTCACTACCCCCCCCCCCCCCCCCAACACCAACATGGATTAGAGGCATCAAGGCATCAGAACTCTCCTGATGAGTCCCCTGGCAGACCCCTGACATGTCCACCCTGTCACGACTTCCTCCACATCCCACCCTGGAAACACACCCCCACATCCTCCCTACACACCTCCCATTACATACACATCTCCCCTTTGCATGACCCCCCACTTGCATAGCACAACTACTGCAAGACTCCCCAATTGCATAGAGACCCCCTTGCATAGGCCTCCCCCTGCACAAGTAGGTGCAAGATGGACAATGTCAGGTACAGAGCAGTAGTGATTCTTGCCAGCATGACCTCTAACCGGCAAGGGAGTAAGCATCTGGGAGGATGGTCGCAGCCATGCTGAACCTGGTAACGATGTGGAGATGCCGCCTTCTTCACCGCACGGGACCTTCAACCGATGCTATACACTAGATACATCGATGACATTTTCTTCCTTTGGACTCATGGTGAACAATCACTGAAACAACTCTATGATGACATCAACAAGTTCCATCCCACCATCAGGCTCACCATAGACTACTCTCCGGAATCGGTTGCATTCTTGGACACGCGCATCTCCATTAAGGACGGTCACCTCAGCACCTCACTGTACCGCAAGCCCACGGATAACCTCACGATGCTCCACTTCTCCAGCTTCCACCCTAAACACGTTAAAGAAGCCATCCCCTACGGACAAGCCCTCCGTATACACAGGATCTGCTCGGATGAGGAGGATCGCAACAGACACCTCCAGACGCTGAAAGGTGCCCTCATAAGAACAGGATATGGCGCTAGACTCATTGATCAACAGTTCCAACGCGCCACAGCGAAAAACCGCACCGACCTCCTCAGAAGACAAACACGGGACACAGTGGACAGAGTACCCTTCGTTGTCCAGTACTTCCCCGGAGCGGAGAAGCTACGGCATCTCCTCCGGAGCCTTCAACATGTCATTGATGAAGACGAACATCTCGACAAGGCCATCCCCACACCCCCACTTCTTGCCTTCAAACAACCGCACATCCTCAAACAGACCATTGTCCGCAGCAAACTACCCAGCCTTCAGGAGAACAGTGACCAAGACACCACACAACCCTGCCACAGCAACCTCTGCAAGACGTGCCGGATCATCGACACAGATGCCATCATCTCACGTGAGAACACCATCCACCAGGTACACGGTACATACTCTTGCAACTCGGCCAACGTTGTCTACCTGATACGCTGCAAGAAAGGATGTCCCGAGGCATGGTACATTGGGGAAACTATGCAGACGCTGCGACAACGGATGAATGAACACCGCTCGACAATCACCAGGCAAGACTGTTCTCTTCCTGTTGGGGAGCACTTCAGCGGTCACGGGCATTCGGCCTCTGATATTCGGGTAAGCGTTCTCCAAGGCGGCCTTCGCGACACACGACAGCGCAGAGTCGCTGAGCAGAAACCGATAGCCAAGTTCCGCACACACGCGGACGGCCTCAACCGGGATATTGGGTTCATGTCACACTATTTGTAACGCCCACAGTTGCGTGGACCTGCAGAGTTTCACTGGCTGTCTTGTCTGGAGACAATACACATCTTTTTAGCCTGTCTTGATGCTCTCTCCACTCCCATTGTTTTGTTTCTTAAAGACTTGATTAGTTGTAAGTATTCGCATTCCAACCATTATTCATGTAAATTGAGTCTGTGTCTTTATAAACTCTGTTTGTGAACAGAATTCCCACTCACCTGAAGAAGGGGCTTAGAGCTTCGAAAGCTTGTGTGGCTTTTGCTACCAAATAAACCTGTTGGACTTTAACCTGGTGTTGTTGAACCTGGTAACTGCATTTAAATGTGGTCAATATTATATGAATAGGCTTTGTGCCCTTTCTGGGTGTGAAGCCGTTCTCGCCAACAAACAGGTCCAGGAAGATAGATTTTTGGCCTTGCATGCTACCTTCCCGGCTCACGACACTGATCGACCTGCGAGTCGAGCAGGTAAGTTTGTGCCCAAGAAATAGGATAATGAGTAGACAATTTAACCCCTCGAGCCTGCTCCACCATTCAACATGATCATGGCAGATATTATCACAGCCTCAACTCCACTTTCCTGCCTGTTCTCCATAACCCTTCAACCCATTAATAATTAAAATTCTGTCTATCTCCTCAAATTTACTCAATGTTCCAACATCCACTACACTTTGAGGTAGTGAATTCCATAGATTCACGACTCTTTGAGAGAAGTAATTTCTCCTCATCTCTGTTTTAAACCTGCCACCTCTGATCCTAAATATATGACCTAAATCATTCATAGTTAAACTTTGCTCTTTTAATTAATCTTTTAGTAACTCATTGTAGATTGTTAAATGTTAATCTTACAACCTGCCACTGGTCTTTGCAATATGGTATGCCTTTGTTTTTGTCTTTATGATATTTTTAACTTCCTTGCTTAACCATGGATGTTTCTTCCCCCTCTTACAATCTTTCTTCCCCTATGGAATGTATTTTAGTTGGGAGGAATTGACTATCTCTGAAAACATCCACCACTGATAATCAAATGCTCTGCCCAGTCCACTAGGGCAATATCTGTCCTCATGCTTACACAATTACCAGAATGCTAATCCAGTTTCTCGCCCTCAAACTCAATTTGAAATTCTAGCAAGCTATGATTACTCTTCCCTAAAAGATCCTTAACTATGAGATCATTAATGAATCGCTCCTCATTACATCACACCAAATCCAGAATAGCCTGTTCCCTGGTTGGTTCCACAACATATTGCTCCAAGAAACAGTCTCTAACACATTCAATGAACTCTCCCTCAAGACTACACTTGCCAATTTGCTTAATCCAGTTTATATGCACATTAAAATCACCCATGATTATTGCTGTACCTTTCTTATAAGCCCCAAATATATCCTCATTTACGTTGTGCCTCACAGTGGAACTACTGTTTGAGGACCAAGATGTTACTCTCACAAAGACTTATTTCCCTTTCTATTTCTTATTTCTGCCCAGACTAATTCTACGTCTTGATCTCCTGTTCCTATATCATTTCTCACTACAGGGATCATTACTCTGTATCTAACCCATGCTGCATATGTCCTGGAAGTGTTTAATGGAACAGTGTAGAGGGACATTTACTTAATCTCTAACTCTATGTTGCACTTGTCCAAGGAGTGTTTGATGGGACAATGTATCATAGAATCTCAGAATTGTTATGGCATGGTGACACTGTGGTTAGCACTGCTGCCTCACAGCATCAGGGACCTGGGTTCAAATCTGGCCTTGGGTGATGAGCTATGTGTATTGCACATTCTCTCCATGTCTGCGTGGGTTTTTTCCAGGTGCTCCAGTTTCCTCTGACACTCTAAAGATGTGCGGGTTAGGTGGATTGGCCTTAAATTGCCCCTTAGTGTCAGGGGGATTAACAGGGTAAATAGATGGGATTATGGGGATAGGGCATGAGTGGGATAGTTGTTGGTGTGGGTCCAATGGGCTGAATGGCCTCTTTGTGTACTGTATGGATTCTATAGGATCCCTACAGTACAGAAGGAGGCCATTCTCTGATTCTATGGTGCAGAAGGAGATCATTGGTTAATTGTGTCTGCACCGGCTCTCTAAATGAGCATTATGATTTAGTGAGATTCCTGTCTTTTCCCTGTACCTCTGCATATTATTTCTATTCAAGTAATCATCTAATACCCTCCTGAATGCCTCAATTGAACTTTCCTCCATTACACTTCCAGGCTGTACATTCCAGACCTGAACCACTCGTTGTGTGAAAATGCTTTTCCTCACATCACGTTTCTTTCTTTTGCAAATCACCTTAAATCTGTGCACTCTCATTCTTGATCCTTCGACAAGGGGAAATAATTTCTGCCTATCTACTCTGTCCAGCTCCCTCATGATTTTGAACATATCCATCAAATCTCCTTACCTTCTTCACTTCAAGGAGAACAGCCCCAATCTCTCCAGTCTATCCTCATAAACCTAAGCTTGTCATCCCTGGAACAGTTCTTGTAGCCTGTTCAGCATTCTCTCCAATAGGTTCACATCCTTCCTATTTTGTGGCACCCAGAACTGTATACAATACTCAACCTGAGGTCTAACTAGTGCCTTCTATAAATTCAGCATTACTTCATTGCACTTGTAATCTGTGCCCCTATTAATAAAGTCTAGAATAATATGTTTTATTAACTATTCCCCCACTTGCAATTATCCATGCACACATACACCCAGGTCCCTCTCCTGCTGCACTCCCATTTAGAATTTTACCTCTTATTTTATATTGTCTCGCCCTGTTCTTCCTACCAAAATACATCACTTCAAACCTCCATAGAGGTGTCATGTCTCTGTATCTAACCAGTGCTTTACCTAAACCAAAACATAGAAAATAGGAGCAGGAGTTTGAGTTTGCTCTGCCATTCATTATCACGGCTGATTATCCAACTCAGTAACGTGTTCCTGCTTTTCCCCATATCCATTAATCCACTTAGCCCCAAGAGCTATACCTAACTCCTTTAATATTTTGGCCTCAACTGCTTTCTGTGGGAGAAAATTCCACAGGCTCACCACTCACTGAGTGAAGAAATTTTTCCTCATCTCAGTCTTTTGTGATTCAGGATGCCCAGATCCCTCTATACCTTAAAGCTTTGCAATCTCTCACCATTGAGATAATAAGCGTCTTTTTGACAATGAACAATTTCACATTTGTTCACGTTATTGTCCACTCACTTAAACTATCTATCTCCCTTTGCAATCTCTTTACATCCTCTTCACAATTTACCTTCATATATATCTTTGCGCTATTGCCAATTTTAGCAAGCATACCTTCAGACCCTTCATTGAAGTCATTTATATAAATTGTCAAAAATGGAGGCCCCAACACTGATCCATGTGGCACACATCCTGCCAACAAGAAAAAGACTCATTTATGCCAACTTTCCATTTTTTGTTAGCTAGCTAATCCTCAATCTCTGTCAATATGTTATCCCCTGCGCCATGAGCCTTTATTTTGTGCAATTACCTTTGATATGGCATCTTATCAAATTGCTTCTTGAAATCGAAGTGCAGTTCATCTACCAGCTCTCTTTTGCACTCATCCAATGAAGTGGAGAGGATTCCAGCAAAAGTAAATGCCAATGTGTTTGTGAGCAACTTCCGTCTTAATTCTGAGCCTCCAACCTGCTTTTGTATGGTTGATCCAGTTAAGTTTCTGGTAAATGGTAATACCCCAGTACATTCACAGTGGGGATTCAGCATTAATAATGCTGTTCAATATAAATATGAGATGGCTAGATTCTGAATCATTGGAGATGGTCATTGCATAATGCTCAGGTGGTGAAGATGTTACTTGCCACTTATCAGTCAAATGATGAATGCTGTTCAGGTCTCATTGCATGAGGAATTACAGTCGGTACCAAACACAATGGGGGCAATTGTCCCAGCCCATTGCGCTGCTCTAGTACTGCAGTGGGCCGGGGGTGACATCAGCAGAGGCCATTTAGTGGGCACCCTGCTGAGTGCCAAGGCCTCCAAGCATCTCCAGGGCCAGAATTTTCTGGTGTCATC